>NW_022103899.1:14863436-14874656 GCF_000313985.2 Echinops telfairi
ATTTGAATCAGAGCTAGAATATCTTCAAATACTAATAACAACAAGCTATTAAAAACCACTAATATAATAACAAAAGTCTTCTACTGGTCAAAGATCGTGAATTTGAGCTTTAATTGGAGTAAGAACTGCAAATGTTTAAGATACACAGTATGTCCAAGTGTATACTTTTATAATGGTATTCAATTAAAATGCTCAGCTTGAAAACTATGGATAACGATATAAATAAGGCATAATACTCATTTAAAATTATTCCAACAGGTGAAAACAAAATTAAATACCACAAGCCACAAAGAATTAACGGATCTAGGACTTGTACCACCAGTACCTCTAATTTGATGAGGGCTAGTTAACATAACGAAAAGGAAGACAAATGCTTAGTGCCTCCTCCTGAAGAAAGAATCCAATACTATCTATCATTTTGCCACAGGATTGAATTAAAATCTGACTACTCTAAAGCCAGGTGCCAATTTTCAGAAAGTATAGAGAAAACGGAAACTACATCATAACTATAATCAGCAAAATTCAGACTGGGGGAAATTCTACAAGGCAAATGGCTTGAATTCCCAAATCTGTAAGGAAACGAAAGCTCTGGTTCAGAAAAAAGGAACCTGCAGGTATAAGAATTAAAAAATATACAGTGTTAAAATAATGAAGGCTAACCTATAATGCTTAGCATTGTACAGTTCGTGATAAAACGATAGAGAAATAAAAAAATTATGACAATAAAAATTAGGAAAGAGACTATCTTTGGAGGGACGTAGAAAGGGACCTTTGTGGGTTGAAGCACATGGAGAGGTTTCTAAGGTGGCTGTGAATGATCTATATTTGGCCTGAGTATTCATTACAAAGGTTTTTGCATTATTATTATTATTATTATTGATATGTACATATGCTTGTGTATATTTGTGTGTTATTTTGTAATAATTTGTTTCAATCATGCCCAATGTTACAAAAGAGGCACAGTTACTTTTGCACTTGTCTAACAATTTGAGGTTGTGAACTGAGGGGAACACTCTAGAAAACAACAATGGCGACATCGAAAGCCCTGAACATCCCCACAAACACGTACTGATTCACCCAGCCTGGCCCCTTCCTGGAATGTAGCCCTGGTGCCCCAAAACAGACAGAATCTAAGTACCAACAGTAGAAGACTGCTGGTATAAATTTTACAGCATATATACAATGAATTAATGTAGCCATTGAAAATGAGGATCTATCATAATGGCCCAACTCTTGGAGACCCCACGTGTGTCAGCAGAACTGTACTGCACAGGGTTCTCTAAGAATGGTGATTTTTAAAAAATAAATCAGCAAGCATTTCTCCCGTGGCACCACTGGGTAGATTTTAACCTACATCCTTTCAATTAATAAAAACACTCATGCTATGTTAAAACATGCAGAAAACACAATGCACATCATATGCATGCACGCATATAAACACATATATTTGGAGAAAATTCTGAGAAGAAATGATTACAAATTTCCTAGAGTTTATTCCTGGGAAGTGATGTTGTGTAGTGATTAATTAAAATTTCCTTATCTCGATAGTCTACTATTTATAAAATAAACACAAATCTCCAGTATAATTAACAAAAAGCAGTTTAAAGCTCCTTTCTTACTTTATCATCAAAAGCATGGTGGGAGACAGTCGGATGCATGCCTAGGCCAGGTAAGTTTGATTAATCAGCATGACTAGTTCCTAAAAGTGAATGAACAAATTCTCAGAATAGTTTGGAATACTGTGACAGACACATTTCTTCTATTATATATAACAGAAATAGAAATATACTGTATATGGAAATCCTTTAGATAAATCTCAAACTTAAAACCTATGTTCAACTAATAGCTATGAGTTTGTTTTGCCAAGGTATAGTTTCATGTGAAATCTCATTACGACCTCCAAAATCGAGTTAGATATCGTTATGTTCAGTTTAACACTGTAACAAAATCTGAGAAAACTGAGGATATTGCTTATTGGTACACAACTAGTGAATAGCAGATGGGGGTTGAATCTCGGTCCTCTGAATCAACATCACTTGAGATCTTCAAGGAAGACAGAAAACTCATCTGTATGTGTTGTTGTTGTAAGGTGGCCCTCAGTCGGTTCCAACCCACTGTGGCTCTATGGACTGACCCAAGTCATGGTTTTTGGATTTCCTGACATGCATGTGAAAGTTGGACAAAGAAGAATCGGTGCACTTGAATCATGGTGCTGGCAAAGGACCATGACTGCCAAAAGGACAGACAAATCTGTCTTGGAAGAAGTCCAGCCAGAGTGCTCCACAGAGGCAAGAGTCGGAGAAGAACATCGTGCTTGGTAGAAAGGCAGGATAAAAAAGAGGAAGCCGTGGGGGAAATGGATTGGCACAGTGGCTGCAACAGTGGGCTCAAGCAAAAGAGCAATTGTGAGCACAGTGCAGGACCATGCAGTGTTTCCTTGGGCACAGATGGGATGGAACCATTCAACAGTTCATTCAACAGCTCGAATATTCATTCATTCGAATCCTTAAATATAGGAGTGCTGTTGTTAGATGCCCTTGAGCTGGTTCTGACTCACAGTGACCCAGTCCTGTGCTAATCATGATGCTCCACTTTGCCAAGCATGATGTCCTTTCCCAGGAGTGGTTCCCTCCTGATACGATCTATGTGGTAGTTCAAGTTTTGTGTCAACTTCGCTGAGCTGGGAGTCTCCCTGGTTTGGCAGGTCATCTCCCACAACCTGATCTAACACAATGTAGTCACAGCCAAGCAGCTGTAAGCCCCCTTCATGGGGCAACATGAGGGTGCAATGCAACACTCTGACTCCAGTCACAGCTCTGATGCAAAGAGACTGTCTCTTATTGGGCTAACCTGGCCCTGCTTTACCTCTGGGATGGGAGGAGGGGTGCGCAGGAGGGACTGGACTCTGGCAAGGAGCTGCTCTTCCCCTAAAAAAGATTCAGTCTCAAAAGACTGACAGCAGCACAGCAGGACCTGAGAGGACAGCTCCAGGTTCACCGGTGGTCCTGTGAGCACAGCCTCATGTACACCAAGTGGATGCAAGGTCCACATGCGTGATGTGTTAAGATCACATACTATCAGAACACTCTATGGAGCACTTTTGTTGCCCAATTTTTATAACTACTTATCTGGTGTAATAGAAATACCATGAGTGGAATTTGTTTTCTCAGTTCAGTAAGCTAGAAGTCGAATTCAGAATGCTGGCCCTAGGGAAAATCTCCCTCCCTCTGTTAGCTCTAGAAGATAGTTATTGTTTCTTGAGCTTCGGCTTTTGGGTATTCTTCATGGTAATCTTCCCCTAACTCTGCTTCTTGGATTTCTTTTTTAATATCTTTTAAATTTCAAAAGCGATTGATAGAAGGTACACCCTACATTATTCCTGCCTCACTAACATAACCAATACAGCTCATTCTCTAGCGGGATTATAACCATGAGCACAAGGTTAGGATCTAAAACGTGTTTTGGAGGGACACCATCCAATCTATATAAAAGGATTTAAAGATTCCCAGAGAATATAAGTCATTTCAAAGCCATTAATTTCTTAGTGAGAGGATCCCATAGTATTGTTGTTCTATATCCCAAACTACTGCCATCAAGTAAATTCCAACTCACAGAGACCCTGTAAGACAGAGTAGAACTGCCCCTTTGGGTTTCTGAGACTAAGTCTTTACAGAAGTGCACAGCCTCCTATTCCTGGTGGGTTCAAACCATGGACCTGGGGTCGGCAGTGCAGTGCGTAGCCCACTATGCCATCAGGGTTCCTGGTTGTTGTTAGATACTGTCGAGTCAGGACCACTCATAGCAAACCTGTTCAACAGAACAAAATCCTTCCTTTTACTGCATCTTTCCCAGAATCCTTCTATGTTTGCATCCATTGTTGCATTCACTGTATCAATCGGTGACAATAAAGGACTCTCTCTATATATCTCTCTCTATCGCTTCTGCTGCTCTTGCCTGGAACCGGAGAACAGATTGTGGTTAAAGTAAAAGGAACTGATATTTATTGAGAGATATAGAAAGTCTGAACCAAGAAGATGTACAAATTCACAGAGTGAAAATAGCTGCTTATACTTTTTTTTCCTTTTCATTCTCTTCTCTTCCCACCTGTCTCCTATCCCCAGGAGCATCATGAGTGAAACTCGGTTCATGGGAAAGTTACAAAGTTACAGAAATTGGACTGAAATTTTGCCGATTAACGATGCTGAAACTCGACTGTAACTTTATTTTTTATAAAATTTAATTCTACAAAACTAAAGTGGCTCTATCCTGGACTCAAGTTCAGAGGCATTTAGCTTCTGAAATACTGAAGTACTGATGAGCGAACAACACCACATTCTGAGTCCTTTCTGGGTCACAAGTCATCAGGCCTTAGGGAGAAAACATGTATGACATTACTAGAATTTAGCCTTTAAAAGAGTGCTTAGCTATTTAAGCTGATCCAGCTAAGTCATTATTGCTATATTGATATTGGGTGTCTGTTTATTCTCAAATAAATCAAATTAATAGAGCAAATTCAGCTGAGTGTGGTCTAGCACTTAAACAAATTGCCCACCAAGATTCGTGCACATAGAATCATCTGGGGTGACTGAGAAAAATGAAGATACACCAGATCGTCCCCAGGAATTGGATTCAGTAACACTAGGGGTGTGGTGCACATGTTGAGAAACACTGGGTCACATATCGCTGAAGAATGCTCCAAAACTGTGATGCATAAAATATCATTGAGGAGGCTGTTTTTCATAATGTACCCTCCAACTCTTATTGTTCAATTAAAAAGATCTTATATCTCCCTTCGGTTGTATAGGGCCTAGTGTCTCATGGCTCTGATTGCTAACCAAAAGGTCAACAGTCAACCCCACCAACTGCTCCATGGAGAAAGATGTGGCAGTTCCTTTCTTGAGAGACAGAGACAGTCCGAACCAAGATGAGCAAGACTACACTCTTGGAAAGATTACAACTTGCTAAGATCAACCTCTTGGGGCAGTTCTACTCTGTCCTGTAATGTCGCTGAGTTGGAATCTATTCGACGACAATAGATTTTTGGATCCAACTGTATCCTCCTATCCAGGAAAAGAGCTGGTTCAAGCTTATTCCTCTAGGGAATCGAAAGAAACAGCTGTGTGATGGCAAATGCCAAAAGAGAAATGATCAGGTATTTCCTTCATAGGCTACCAAGCTCTCTGATCCTCAAAGAGCCTCGTCTGGACACTTTAAACAGCACTTAAGGGCTTGACTCTGGGCCATTGGACTTTGGCCAAGGCAAACCTGTCTGCTTTCCTCCTCACAAGGGGCAGTTGTGCTTGTCGTTTAGGAAAGGAAATCACCAGTGCCCGCTAGAAAGCGTCCCAGAATTCCAACAGTGCAGCTCTGCCATGGGCCACGTGCAGAACATCACTGAGCATAGGGAAACCTCCCTCTGGGTTGAGAATAAGTTAGCCATGGTCCTGTGAGCTATTTTACACGAAGTTGGCTAGTCTCCAGGGTTGAGAAATTTTCATTCATTCCGCCTAATTAGTCCCAGGATGTAAAAGACCTTTCAAAAAGTTCAGGAAGAAATGGCATTACAGGAAGATAAAGGTTTTTCCACAAATTTTGTATCCACCTTGTATGTCAAAATAATTTGTGGGTAACATTCAAAGACTACAAATATATCCATTATAAAATTTAAGTTAAAAGGCCAAATGTCTAGGTTTCATCTGTCAGTCTAGCTTAATTTTTCTTCTAAAAAAAATTAGCTAGATACTAAAATGCCTTTTTATCTCATATGTATTACATCTTCAAATGGAAGGGGCTCAGCAGCATGACTCAACACATAAGAATTCGCTCCCAAAAAGGATTACTGAGGAATACCACTTTAGAACAGCCATCTTTTTCTCATTTTAGTGATTTTTTTCTTATCTAGGATAACTCACAAGATTTAGTGCAACAAAATTATTTGTTTTAACAATATACTATAAATAAAACTAGCTGGCCTACACTTTCTCAATCTATAGCTCCTTCCTAGTTTTCTAGATTTTTATTAGAATCTTCAGTCATTGAGTCTCTGTAAATACTACAGCAAACTAGGGAGTGGGAGGGGCAGGAATAAGCTAGGAGTGCTGGAGAAGGTTTATCAGGTTGTCAGGAATGTGCGCATGTATTCATGTACAGGAGTATTCAAAGCAGCACTATCACTAACAGACAAAAAAATCAATAATCTTCCAAATATGTAACTGCAGATGGATAAAGAGATTGTTCATGTAGCAAAAAGGGATCCACAATTGTATAAATTATTCAAAAAGATTTTAAAAACATAATTTTGAGCAAAAGAAGCCAAAACTATGTTGCCAGTATATACTTCATATTTTTTTATTCATATGAAGTTCAAAATAAAATAAATAATCAACGGTGTTATAAATCAGGGAAAAGGTACTCAATTTAAATGAGGGCATGTATTGGAGGCAGGTACAGGGGCTTTCTTGATGGTTCATAATATCCTGTTTACTTGTATAGTTCCTGGATAAATGAGCCTGTCATTTTGAGAAAATTTCTTGTGTGAGCTGTCCTTTGTGTATGTGCACTTTTTGTACATACATTATACTTCAAAAAGGAGTTAATTTCTGAAGTCTGTCATGTTGTCAGATTGTGAGGATTCTATAAAAGAATGAGAGATGAGAACAGAGCAAGGAACTAGTGGTGCCAAATCAAGATAAGAATATTAGCCAATGAAAACACTATGACTGTCAGTGAAACACTGGCAGTTAGAGTGCAGTGGATGAACCCCTCATGGTGGCAGGCACTCAAATTATGATGGGGAAGATGTGTTAATACAACTATTATTCAAATTTACACACCAACCCCTAAAGCTAGTGGAGAAAATTTTGAAGAATTCTAGCAAATTGTTCCGTTTGAAATTTATCAAACATGCCAGGAAGATGCATTGATAATCATTGGTAATCAGAATGTGAACATTGGAAACAAGAGGACAGGCAATAGTTGTAAAATATAGCCTAGGCCATAGAAATGAAACTGGAGATTGCTTGATATAATTTTGAAGAGCAGCAACTTATTCATTGCAAATACCTTTTTCAACAACATAGACATCGCCTACACAGGTGGACTTCACCAGATGTAATATACAGGAATCAAATTGACTACATCTGTGGGAAGATACGATAGAGAAGTTCAATATCAGCAGCCAAAATGAGACCAGGGACTAACTCCGGAAGAGACCTGAAGACAACTAAAAAGAATCTGAAAGAGCCAAAAAATAGAATTTTGAGTATATGCCACATTAATTCTGAGAACATCTCAAGAACAGGGTTAAATTATTGAACGCCAATGACAGAAGAAGCGATGAGCTGTGGAATGACATTGAGAACATCAGACAAGAAGAAAGCAAATTGCTATGTAAAACATAGGGGGGGAAAGGTCAAAATAGATGTCAGAGAAGACAGAAACTGTTCTTGATCATAGAGCAGCTAAAGCAAATGGGAAAACATGATGAAATATAGAGGGGAAGCAGAAAAATTCAAAGGGCAGCTTACAAAGATAAAATGAAGTACTATAATGAACTGCTCAAAAACCTGTATTAGAAAAGCAAAAGAGAAACACAATTAACATATCTGCTGTTGAAATAAATAAAGGAAAAAAATCTAAGCCTCGAGATATAATACTAAGAGATTTTATAGGCAAAATAATGAACGATGCAGGAAGCATCAAAAGAAGTTGGAAGGAATACACATTTTCACTGGACCAAAAAGAACGAGTCAACATGCAATCATTTAAAGAAGTAATATCTCATGAAGAACCAATGCTTCTGAAAGAAGTCCAAGCAGCACTGAAGGCATTAGCCAAAAACAAGGCCCCAGGAATTGACAGAATACCAATGGAAATGTTTCAACAAGCTGATGAAGTGCTGAATGCACTCATGCCTTTTGTCTTTTACTTTGAAAGTATTTTATAATTCAAATAAATTAGTTTTTCCATCAGCATTCTTGTTAGCACAATTCTGGATTGTTCCCAAAAGCACTTTCTCTTTTATAAAATAAACACTTTGTACTGTTTGAAGTAAATACAAGGCTTCATTCTGTGCTCAGTGTTGTGTACTTCCCATTGTAAAAAGTTATTTCTGAGTAATTGAAACTCCAGAAAATAACACATAAAAACAAATTTAAATGATGATTCAAAGGCAGGCTTGAAGAGAAATCATATTTAAGATTAAAAGAAGAGAATTGTTCTAAAAGACAGGAACTGTTCTAATTATCACCTTAAAAAGTAAAGTTACAAAACTACATCCAGGAATGTAAGTTAAAGCAGTACTTTAAAACCATACTAACTGAATAGGGAAAGAAACATGACATTAAGGATCATTTAAATTGAGACAATAATCTATCAATCCTCAAAGCTTCTGTTATCTGAATATTTTGAATCACATTATTTCCTCCCCACTCCCATAACGTCTTCATTGAAACCTAAATGTATTGTTGCATTAGGATTCAACAGCTATTTATCACTTGGTTAGGATTCAAAGATTCAGTCCAGTAGCCATCAGGATCTTGCACAAATGCTAGACCTTTCATTTTACTATCATCAAGTTTCTTTAAAAACGGACTCCCAGTTCTTTAAATCTTTTCTATGCACTATGCATATCAGGAACAGCAATTCCAGTGAGACCAAACTACCAAGGTTTGAATTACCCTGTGGGAACTCTGAGTGGCATCATCTTAGGTGCCCCAATTGTTTCCTTTCAAGTGGAGATTTTCTGGAGAGCATCCATGCCAGCTTTTCTTTCTTTATTTTTTTTTTAAATCATTTTATTAGGGGCTCATACGACTCTTATCACAATCCATACACACATCAATTGTGTAAAGCACATTTGTACATTCATTGCCCTCATCATTCTCAAAACATTTGCTCTCCACCGAAATCCCCAGCATCAGGTCCTCATTTTTCCCCTCCCTGCCCGCTCCCCACTCCCTCATGAGCCCTTGATAATTTATAAATTATGATTTTGTCATATCTTGCCCTGTCCGACGTCTCCCTTCACCCACATTTCTGTTGTCCGTCCCCCAGGGAGGAGGTCACCTATAGTTCCTTGTAATCAGTTCCCTCTTTCCAACCCACTCTCTCTCTACCCTCCCAGTAACGCTACTCACACCACTGGTCCTGAAGGGATCATCCGCCCTGGATTCCCTGTGTTTCCAGTTCCTATCTGTACCAGTGTACATACTCTGGTCTAGCCAGACTTGCAAGGTAGAGTTCGGATCATGATAGTGGGGCGGGGTGGGGGGGGGGAGGTAGGAAGCATTTAGGAACTAGAGGAAAGTTGTAGTTTTCATCGTTGCTACATCGCACCCTGGCTGCACCCTGACTGGCTCGCCTCCTTCATCTCTCTATGGCAATGGCATTTTTCTCTTCAGAAATCAAGAAAGATAGCACTCACTCACTTTTACCAAGAAATCTTGAAGACAACTACTTGGCCATGTGACTAGAAGAGATCCATATTTGTACCGATTTCAAAGAAAGGTGTGACCCAACAGAATGCACAAATTATAGAACAATATCATTGATATGACATGCAAGTAATATTTTACTGAAGATCATTCAACAAGAGAGTAGCAGCAGTCCATTTACAGGGAGCTGCCAGAAATTTAAGCCAGATTCATAGGAGGATTTGGAATAAGAATATCACTGCCAATATTAAATGGATCCTGACTGAAAGAAGAAAATACTAGGAAGCTGTTTATTTGCATTTCATTGACTAAACAAAAGTAGTCAACTCTGTGGATCATAACAAACTCTGGATAGTATTGTGAATGGGAATTCCAAAATACTTCATTCTGCTCATGTGGAATTCATACATGGACCAAGAGGCAATCCTATGAACACTGCATGGTTCAAAATCAAGAAAGGTGTGTGTCAGGGTTGTGTCCACTCATCATACTCATGCAGTCTCTATGCTGAATAAATCACCTGAGAAGCTGGATTAGCTGAAGAACGATGCAGCATCGGGCTTAGACGAAGGCTTCTTAACAACCTGTGATATGCAGATGACACAACCTTGCTTGCTGAAAGTGAGGAGGACTTGCAGCACTTGCTGATGAAGATCAAGAATTGCAGCCTTCAGTATGGAGTACAACTCAATTAAAGAAAACCGAAATCCTCACACCTGGGTCAGCAGGTAATAGCATGAAAAGTGGAGAAAGGATATAAATTACTAAGAATGTCTTCTCCGTTGGATCCACCATCAAGTCTCGGAGAAGCAGCAACAAGAAATCCAAGCACATATTGCACTGGGCAGAGCTGCTGAGCAAGCACTCTTCAGCAGTGGAAGAGCCAGGAGGTTGCTATGAAGCAGGTGCACCTAGCCCGAGCCATGGGATTTTCAATCTCCTCGTGTGGATATGAATGCTGGATAACTAATAAGCCAGACCACAGAAGAATGGATGCCTGAATTATGGTGCTAGCGGAAAATACGGAAAGTACCATGGACTGCCAAAATAAACAAACCTGTCTTGGAAGAAGAACAGCCGGAATGCTCGTTAGCGGTAAAGACAGGAAGCCTTCATCTCAGACACATTGAACATGTTGTCAGGAGTTAGCAGTCCCTGGAAAAAGACATCAGGATTGCTGAAGTGGAGGAGCCGTGAAAAATAGGCTGCCACCGACGCAAACTTAGCAAGGATTGCAAGGGTGACAAAGGACCAGTCAGTGTTCTGTTCTGTTGAACACGGGGTGGCGATGGGCCAGAACCAACGACACCTAACAATAATAATAATGTCCAAAAATGGGAACAGTCTCACAAACTGAGTCTTAACAGGAGAGAACTGGAAGTAATCCCAAATCAACCCCAAAGAGTAATTTCACCAAACTATCATGGTGGATTTCTGTCAAGTTGGCCCCCAATTCACAGCAACCACGTGTTTAAAGAGCAGCACTGCTTCCAAAGGTTTATCTGGGCTCTGAGGCTTACTGGAGCCGAGCACCAGGTTTTCTTCCTCTGAGCTGCTGGATGGCTTTGAACTGTCAACTGTCATCCTTTGGCTTCGCAGCAAATTGCAAACACTTACACCACCAGTCCCTGATATAGTAGAGTGCTGAAAATGCAAGACTTGGCCTTACTGATGCTACCAGCTTCAGAAGTCATGGAACACAGAGCCACAGCTCTGATAACAAAAATCAGTGCCCTCAACATCAGACACTGGTAGTATCTCACACAAAAACTACAGCGGGGGGGGG
>NW_022103899.1:14874756-14883379 GCF_000313985.2 Echinops telfairi
TAGCAGAATCCTTGCTGTGAGTCTTGAGTGTTCTTCACTCCAGATACCTACTGCAATCTCTTCTGCGCGCGTACACAGCACTGTCTTAAGTGGTAAATGTCTCCGTTTGAAAAACAGAAAAAGAAAAATACTGCTATGAGACAGAATCCGAGTGAAAATAATAACTGATTACCTGTTGGTGGTTGGGGGGAAGCCGGGGTATTTCTGCTAAGAGCTAAAGTGAACTCTGGGAAGTGTCTTGTTCCTAAAGAATGGAATTGAAACTGAAAACCTTTTTTTTCCCCTATCATGTGACTACCGTTGTGACCTAATTTTACCCAAAGGCTAAGCCCTGGAAACACTGGTACAGTATTTTAATAAAATTTAAGAGAACAAGCTTCCTATATTAGATTGTTCCCCAGATATACCAAAAAGTCCTTCCCATCAAAAGCAAGTATGTAGTAAGAAGTGTCCCTGCAGCAGGGATACATGTACTCGGTATAGTAACAAGTCATTGCTTTCCTGTTGGCACGTCTGTCTTTCGCCAGAATGCCTGCATTTTATTTCTAGATAATTGGCACCTGAGACCTGAGAAAGATAAACAGTGTTTTAAATGTTTCCACTAAAGAATAAAGTTATTATTGCATTCTAAAGTCAAACTACATGTAGCTGCAAGCTAAACAGGGACAATTAAAAGTGAGACACTAACATTTCTAATTCATACAGCTGCTTGGCAATAGATACACACATACCAAAACTCTCAATAGGATTTGAGACCCTAAAATCTCTACAAGCAAACATGAGAAGAGCCTATGGAATCAAACACCTGAGGGTTGTTAAATGTAGCTTTGGTACTCTAATTTTACTTAGGTACTTAGAATATAGGATCACATAGAAAATGTGGTCATTTCAATATTGCACTACTCTTTTTTTTAAGATGTTACAAAGTTTCTTTCACTTACATCTTACACTTATAAAATAAAGTGTAATTATTGTTTCAATTTACAGATGTGAAAAGTGATAAGACAGGCACTGTTTTTATTGGGATTAATACGTATATTAAATTATTCTCTAGTTCAATCACACCAGCAGAATTGTACACTTGCTAGTACAATCAATTTCCAAACATTCTTTTTCTATATAGACCCCTTGACATCATCACCCCTTCACCCTGCCCCCACCTCTGAGGCCCCCTCCTGCCCAAACCCTTATTCCACTTGTTGACTTTACAGGTTCATCAGTCTGGTTTTCATACACCAGAAATGAAAAACATATACTGCAACGTCAAGATTTACTTTACCTATCTTACTTAAAGATTCTGTTTTATTTCTACTTCTTTGTTATTGTCTTTTGTTTCTATCTTCTGGTTTAATCTCTTTACCATCTTCCCTCAATATATCAGTATATTGTAAATTGTGTTCATAATTTTTAGTTCTACTTATGGTTACTGTTGTTTCTTTTAATGGCACTGCTAAGTAAATGCTTGTCACTTAATAATGTTCAGGAATGAAATAATACCTATTAACTGCTCTTAAGACACATAGTTGCTGTGAGTTGAAAATCAACTTGACAGTTACCAAAAACAAAATCTATGAAAAAATTCATAAACTGCATACTTTCTTAACCTAGTTCTCCGGTCTTTTGCACATACCTATTCCTTGTTTTCATCCTGGGGATATTTAAATTACTACTACATTACCACCTTACTGTTTTCATTAAAAAATTCTGATGGCATATAATCTAGTTTTACTTTTATGGTTTTATTTATGATAATAATAGCAATTCTATGTTTAAATAGAAAAAAATTCTTTATTTCTATTTCCCCCTCTTGGACTGAATTGCACATTTAAATAAAAAAATTAGAAGGGGAAATATATAGGCAATATATTTTCTGGTGAAATATATTATGCATACAAATTATGTACATTTATATTTTATTTGAATACATCAATATTTCTGCTGAATTTAAATGGGAACAATAACTTGATTAAATATAGAAATCTTTGGTCAAACTCATTTATTTTTGAAAAATTTGTAAATGGTTGTGTTTGTCTGGGAAGACTAGAGAAACAAATCCATAGAAACTCATGTGTGTATAAGACAGAATTTTATATAAAGGGTAATTGTACATTAAGAAAGCATCCCAACCCAGTCCAGTCCAAGCCCATAAGTCCGATATTAGCCCATATGTCTGATACCAATCTATAAAGTCCTTTTCAGACTCACGAAGCACATGCAATGACGCCAAATACAGGATGATCACAGGCCAGTGGGTAGAAAGTCTTTGGATCCAGCGGCATTGTAAGCATGTCAGCACTGGCAGGAGTCTCCACGTGGCTTCTCCAGTTCCCAGGGCATGGGAATCTATCAGCGTAGTGCCATGTGTCTTGCCAGTAGAGCATCTCCAAGGGGGTGAGCTGAGAGAGAGAAGGGTCTCCCATCTCCAAGGAGGAAAAGTCAGGATTTCCCAGAATCCTCAGAAGAAGGCTATACCCACACAGAGGCCTCATTGGCTATGTCCTGGCTAGACTTCCATCCCTACACTCTTAATCCTCAAATTGACACCAGATTATGTAACTGCCACAATGGTTCTCCCCACTAGCTTCTAAATTAGTATACAAAATGACAGATACGGAGTTAAGAGTCAAAAACAACAAATAAACCATTGTGAAGGAACTAACTCATAGTGATGCTATAGGATGGAGTATAAGTGCTCCCTAGGGTTTTGGAGACAGAGATTCTTGATGGTAAACTGCCTCATCCTTCCCCCACAGAGCACTCTGGCAGGTTTGAACCACAGACTTCTTAATTAGTGGCCCAACACTTACTACCCTGCGTCACCAGGGATCCTTCCTGGAGTCACACAGGTACTTAACTGTAGTTCAATACTAGTGGTAACAAAGATAATTTTAAAATTATATATCAAATTATGCACATTATAAACATCATAGAAAATTAATAGGTGAAGAATTACCTGGGTTCAGAGGACTGAACTCAGCAGAGTTGGTGAATCTGATATTGTGATAGAGAGAATTACTTTGTGACAAAGCTGAAAGTATGGATCATTCCTGGTGTCTGGGTTATCTTGGCAACATATCTAACCACCATGGACTAAACAAATATGCATGACAGGCTAACAATGTTTATTTTTAATAATAAACCTAAATTTACATTTCTACACAGCACGTTTTCCATTTGATCGTAGAAGCTAAAAATAATAATGATAATTTAATGTGACGATATAATTATAACTGATAGAATATGAATTTTATTGACACTGAATATTTCAAGGTCTGGTTTTGAATCAAATAAATTTAAACACCACATGTTTCTCAAGCTCATCTATTAGAAACCTTCATGAGATTTAGAAACTTTCAAAGTTTAGAAACATTCTAAATTTTCATGAAGCTAAATAAAAATAAGGACTCAACAGAATTTTTTTTTAAGAAACAATGTCTCCATCATAATTGAAATCACCAGTGGGAATAATAAAATGTATTCTATTTGAAATCTTTTATCTTCCCCACACATTATTGAAATATACATACATATCATAGCAATCCATTCTAATTTTCCAGAATGATCATGATACAAGATTTGTTGAAAATCACTATGAAAAAATGGAATGTCACCATACTTCCCTATTATTTCCTCAGTTGTTCTGGGTGGTAGTCGTTGTTCCCAGAGATGTTTCAAAATGTATTGGACCCCAGGATGTCTTAAAAGGGGTCTTACTGAGTGTCGTCATCATCGGGATGAATTAATTACCAGGAACTGGGCCAAACTGGAAGACTATGTCTCACTGGGAGGATATTCATGAGAAGCTAAGTTATAATCAGTGATCACTTAAATAAATCAGAACAAAAAGGATATTTGCTTAGAAAAATATATATTTATGTATTAGATGCTGCTGGAAATAACATTATGTATGTTTTTGCAATCAAGATCAATAATTTAAAGGTTTTCAAGACCAAGCGGGTAACATTAATTAGCCAAAGAGTGAGTTTCAGATGAAGGCTTTGGTGAATTAAAGGCCACAAACTTTTACAAAAGAGTTAGCCTAATACTGGCCTCCAGCTAACGTCTCTAATGTGGAGGGTGAGATCCAGGATTGGCGGGGTTGGGCTGACATTTAAAGAGACTTTGGCATTCACAGTTTTAGTATTTTATCTTCTGAGTGATATAAATGTTGGCAATTATAACAGAATAATGCTTCCCACCCAAAGATGTCCATATTCCAAAGCCTGAAATTTGTGAATAGTATATTTGGTGAAAGGGAACTTGAGATTAATTTAGGATCTTGAGATTGGGAGAGCATTCTAATTATCTAAGTGGGTCCAATGTGATCAAAAAGGCCATTTACAAGGAAAAATGAGAAGCAAGAGGGATACAATACAGGAAACAGAGATAACAACGGAAGAAAATCAGAATCAGAATAGCTTGGAGAAGGAGCCTTGCTGGCTTTAGAGGTGGAAGGGACCCACAAATCTAGCAACTCAGGTAGCTGCTAGAAGGTGGAAAGCCAGGAAACAGCTCTAGAAAGAACACATCCGGCCCACCCCATGGTTTTCATCAAATGAGATGCACTTAGGATTTCTGGCCTGTAGAAATGTACAATACTAAATGTGTGTTGTTTTAAGCCACTAAATTGGTGACAATTTACTACAGTGGTGTTCAAAAGAAATACGTTTTTTTAAAAAAAACTATAAGTAAATCAAGTTAATCTATGAGCCAAGATAAACTTTTAGATAATAAATACAATGCTTTTGAGAGGACATTAAAAACTGCCCTACTAACAGGATCATAAGATTTAAAATATTAGATTCTTCAAAATAAATTCTTGGCTTTAAAATACAGAGATGAATACTGTCTATGTTTTATGTCTTGACTCTTTGTCTATTTTCTGTGCTTTTTAAAAATTGGCTGATTTGAACAATAGTCTCTGAGATAGGTTCACAGATCTCTGACCCAACATATGCTACTTTCAAAATATAGCTCGAAGGACTAGGTTAATTTATTTGCAGTTTCTTACAGGAAGCTTCATGTCAACCAAAGGGCAGTCAATAAATTTGTTGATAGAAAATCTAAGAAATAGAAAGACATCATAAGCAAAATCACATTCACAATACTCTGCTTTTTCTTTTCTTTTTTAATCATTTTATTGGGGATTCGTACAACTCATCACAATCCATCCGTACATGTATTGTGTAAAGCTCTTTTCTACATTTGTTGCCATCATCAGTCCCATTTTCTTTCTACTTGAGCCCTTAGTATCAGCTCCTCAGTTTTTCCACTCCCTCCCCGCTCCCCTCCCTCATAAACCCTTGATAATTTATAAATTATTATTATTTTGTCATGTCTTACACTGTCTGATGTCTCCCTTCACCCACTTTTCTGCTGCCCGTCCCCCAAGGAGGGGGTTATATGTAGATCCTTATGATTGGTTCTCCCTCTCTCCCCCACCTTCCCCTTCCCCTCCTAGTCCTTACATTATTGGTCCTCAGGGGGTTATCTGTCTGGATTCCCTGTGTTCCCAGCTCTATCTGTACCCGTGTACATCCTCTGGTCTAGCCAGATTTGTAAGGTAGAATTGGGATCAGGATAGTGGTGGGGGTGGGCAGGAAGCATTAAAGAACTAGAGGAAAGTTGTATGCTCCATTGTTGCTACCCTGCACCCTAACTGGCTTGTCTCCGCCCCATGATCCTTCTGTAAGGGTATGTCCAGTTGCCTACAGATGGGCTTTGGGTCTCCACTCTACACCCCACCCCACCCCCGTGCACAATGATATAATTTTTTGTTTTTTGATGCCTGATAACTGATCCCCTCGACACCTCATGATCACACAGGCTGGTGTGCTTCTTCCGTGTGGGCTTTGTTGCTTCTGAGCTGGATGGCTGCTTGTTTATCTTCAAGCCTTTAAGACCCCAGAAGCTATATCTTTTGATAACCGGGCACCATCAGCTTTCTTCACCACATTTGCTTATGCACCCACTTTACCTTCAGCAATTGTATCAGGAAGGTGAGTATCATGGAATGCCGGTTTAACAGAACAAAGTGTTCTTGCATTGAAGGAGTACTTGAGTAGAGGCCCAAAGTTTATCTGCTACCTTAATACTAAACCTATAAATATATGCCCATAGATCTATTTCCCCATCCTCATATATATTTATAGATGTACATGCCTGTATTTGGACCTCTATAAATGCCCTTGGCCTCCTAGTTCTTTCCTCTATCTCCTTTTACTTTCCTCTTGTCCCACTATCATGCTCAGCCTTCATTTGGGTTTCAGTACTTCTCGCTTACATTGCCCTTGATCAAGCCCTACCAGAGCTCCTACATCCTCCTTGCCATTGATTTTGGATCTCTTGTGGTTCCCTTGTTACTCTGCTTTTTCTATCCATTTGTTTTTGCACTTTCAAGTTTGTCTTTTCAAACTTCCAAGTTCAATCACACATTGTTTTCTCATTAAAACCGATCACATGACTTGCCACTCAAACAAAAGAATCCATTAATCCTCTACTGCAGTGGTTCTCAACCTTCCGAATGCCACGACCCTTTAGTACAGTTCCTTGTGTTGTGGTAACCCCCAACCATAAAATTATTTTCATTGATACTTCATAACTGTAATTTTGCTACTATTATGAATCGCGCGACCCCTGTGAAAGGGTCATTTGACCTCCAAAGGGTTCGCGACCCACAGGTTGAGAACCGCTGCTGTATTCACGTTATGAATATGAATGTGTTAAATCATTTTCATTTCATCCTTAAAAGTACCATGACACTCATAAAACAATAAAATGTAAACATCAACTGGCCTAACCATATTTTCTTATTACACTCCAGTGCAACACAATATATCTCTTGTTGGGAATTGTAAAGTTTATTGGAAAAGCCCATATACTTTAATTCCATTTTTCCATAAATTTCTGGAAGTCTCTTCATGTGTGTGTGTACACACATACATTATTCACAAAGTTACTTCTAAATGGAAGGTGATCTTAAAGTTTCACATACATAACCATTCATATTTATAAACAACACTGTAAGTAGGTTTTATATATAAAGAATTGATGCTTAGAGACTTATATATTCAAATTCAACCCTAACTTTACACTAACAAATATGCCTGACACATAAACATGCCATATTCCTTTCTATTTCATTGAATGCCTTTGAATCAAAACTCTCACCCTGAAAACCCATTTTTCCAAATGGTCTAACTCGAATTTTACTGCCTTCCATTTAAAAGTACAGTTTGGGGAGAAATATCATTGCCATAATACCAAAAAATGTTCAGTTGCAATTGTTAAAATTCACTCCCACTGAGTCTGTCCGAGATGACTGGTGGATTTGAACCACTAATCTCTCCATTAGATGGAGAGCAGCCCAGCATCTAGCCCAGAGTACACCTGGGCTCCTTCCCTTCAAGATATGTCTTCAAATTTAAATAGAAGGTGGAAATTTTGATCATCCGATGAGACAGCTTGGATTTGATGGTGGAAAGAGTGGGAAAGTGGATAAGACGTGTGTCTGAGGGGAGAAGCCCATCAGATGATCCTGGAATATTCTGGGACGTAAGATGTAGATTCTTTGGTTTCCAGCTGCTTCCAAGAAAAGAAAGAAACATCTGGGCCAGCTCAAGTCTCACCTCACATTCCTGGAGTTGGGCACCAAATGAGAACACCGGGTGAATCGGTGAAAACAAATGACGGAGGCCACAGGTTGCCTTGTTTTCCTGACGTAGGAAGGAGTGGGTAATAGGAAAGCAGGCAGTCTCCAAGCAGATCTGGGAAAACTCATCACTTAGGGAGGAAAAGGGATCAAGAGATTAGAGAGTCAGAAACGGAGAGGCACAAGGAGACAGAGAGGATGCATGCATATGCCCGAGAACTCACATGGCTTTATCTCATGGGCTTAATTAACCTTCACTGTGTTTCAGTTTGGGTTTGGGTTTGAGGAAGGGGCAAAGAAGGAGAGAGTGGGGAAGAAAGTAGAGGGAAGACAGAGACAGAGGGAGAAAGACAGGAGGGAAAGGAAGGAACGGTTGAAAATGGTCATGAAGCATGTGCCCTGTCACCTCCTTCAGGACGCAGCACGTTGTGGAGTCGGAAAAGCCCCTCGGCATAGAGGGTCAGCGTGACCGTATTTCTTTGTCACAAGACACGTGTTTTCCTTTTTCACAAGATTGTCACACTCAGGACAAGATTACATGACATACCAATTTAGGAAGACTTGTTTTTTTTTTAAGTTTTGAAACCAGCGTGATAAAGCAAGCAACAAAATGCATTGCACATTAATAGATTCAGAAGAAATATCTAACGAATAAATATTATATGCACATACATATTCTGATTTTTCTAAGAATAAAATTAATTACTATAATTCACTTGAAAACATTTAGTCCTAAAGTTTACACTAAAATATATACCTATATTAGGGGTCTCAAAAGTTTGTAGAAAAAGTCCATTATCGACTTCCGGGAAGATGGCGACGGAGTGACACGTACCAGAGGGACTCCGCAGAATCCAGCCCAGGAGAGCTGCTTAGAGGGAACTTTAACACAACTAGAACACAGGAGGAGCATCATAAAGATAAGTAGGCACAGACCCACGGGGTTTTGAGGGGCTTGGGGCTTTTGGCTTA
>NW_022103899.1:14892124-14917347 GCF_000313985.2 Echinops telfairi
ATCTTATAATTCAATTTTTCCATTCGTTTTTTTGTAGTCCTCTTCAGATAGTTATTGCTATTAACTTCAGAACTTTAAACAAACATAACATGTATTTAATCTACAAATGTCATAGTTTCTATCTGAATAAAATGCAAAATAATCAGAGAGAAGTGATTTTTCCAATGTAATGGATTAGTAGTTCTCATTTTTAAGAACTAGCTGACATATCATAATTTATATACAATGAAGTCTGGCATTTCAGAGAGAACCTCCCCTTATCTACAACTATTGCCGTGTTTTAAAAAGTGGAGAAGAAACAGATGTGGAATAGTGAAATACATTTTAAACTATTTCAAAATATTTGGCAGCAACTACCAGAATATTAGTGGAAGAATAGCTCTGAAAAAAATGGGAAGTTTATTTTATATGTACTTTTCTTGAATGAAAAATAATTTAAAATGTAACCAAAAAGGATTATTAACATAAGTCTTATAAATATTTATTAATATGAAAAGAAACTTCAAGAAAACATATTTCATCATGGTTTTACGTCTTTATGAAACTATGTTTGCTCATTCTTGTAAAATAGTGAGAAGAAAAAAATTATTTCTGCTTTTAATAGTCTTGCCATTTTTAATTGACCTTGATGATTTTATACTTCCTACCTTTTAGTGTCTACTATACCTTTCATACTGACCTTTCCACTAGAAAATAGACTGTTTCACAATCCAATATTCACTTAAAATATTTTCTGAGAAATTTTTTTAAGTTGAGTAATAACACAAGTTTCTTGAGTTCTCTGATTATTTAGCATAATGTGTTCATTTTGACTTGGCCAAACTAGGTTTTAAAGATTTAAAGAATAAAAAAGTTTAATTGGAACAAAATCCGACTACTTTGGTAGGTAGATTGAAAGAGTACTGCAATGAAAAGGGGGTTATGAGAATATTTCCAAAGATTTCGGGGGGCGAGAATCACCCATTTGCATAACTCAAAATAATACAATCAACAATTTTTCTTTTTTCTCTCTCTCTTTTGTTTTTGTATTTGTCATATAAATGGCTGAGACTGTAGTTTTCTTTGGCATACCAAGAAAAACTTATTAAAACAATTGTTTTGATGTATGTCAATATATGGGATAGTCATGTTATCACAGGATGATTGTTTTTTCCTTTGCTAAAATTCTCTAAAGTTGTTGCTGAAATGTCATGGCATTTATCACTAATTTCAAACATACAAAAATAGCCAAAATTCAGAGATAGTCTGTCTGTATGACATATGCAAAGAAGGTAGTGGTTTTAAAATAATTAGCCTATTATTTATTCAAAGCTTAAATTGTTTCTCCAATTGTCTTTCACATCATAGCCTACTCCAGCAAGTATCTAATTTATGAAAAGAGGTTAGATTGGTTAGTTTTTTGTGTAATTCAGGATCCAATGTTTCTTTATTCAAAAACAATCCAGAATCATTAGGGGGTTTTGGGCAAACTTAAAGTATAATAAATTATCTTCGTTACTTTATTTGAGTTCCAAATTAAGGTTTCAGAAATAGCTCTTTTATTTGTGATCACCCTTGATTGAGTAATTCAATTGAATCATTCAATTGGCAAAACAAGGCAAATAGCAAAGAAACCAGTTAATCATCAGCTAGCAGCTAGATTGTGATCAATGCGGTGAAACAGGAGCCTGGCGGCCAGTGGTTACACATGAGGCAGCTATCTGCAAAGTAAGCACTCTGAAATCACCAGCCACCCTGTAGGAGAAAGAAGATACTTTCTACTCCCTCCGGTAAAGAGTTACAATCACAGAAACCCCACGGGTAGCTCTACTCTGTCCTATAGGGTCGCTACGAGATGAAAATTACCCCATGACAGTGAGTTTGGTTTGGTTTGGTATTTTGAGTAGTTGAAAGAGAGATGAGAGGGCAGCACATTTCACAGCTGATGTGTAGTGAAACCATAAAAGCTTCCAATGAAAATATATACCAAATGAAAAGAATGAACAATGTTCAAAATACTTTAGATGCTAAGAACAACAGAGGCAACAGCCATCACTTACATAAGGTTTACTATATGTCAAATACAATTCCTAGGGCTTTGTGTATATTAGCTCGCTGAATTCTTATAACAAGCCCTAGAGCTTTGTAATATTAGCTCAATTAAGTCTCACTACAAGTTAATACTATGTAAAATGTTACCTGATATTACAGAGAAGAACTAACGCACAGAATGATTGTTTGTCAACGTCATATATTTGGTAACTGAAGACACCAATACTAAAAGTCGGACAATTTGATTCTAGAACCTATGTTCTTAACCAAATAAAGACATTCAATCAGGCTCTTTTGCATTTCTGGAAACTAATATTTTACCAAAGAGCCCCAAATTTACGATGGGCAACCACTTCAGCGAGAATCGTCAATAGAGTGCCTAAAATTATTGACATGATTTCCTGCATTCCCATCTCTCCACTCCTTGAAAATTTATATTAGAGTTTTATCTTCTCCACTTCTTTATAATCAAAAGAATAACTGTCTCTTCCTTTCTGTGGCTAATTTAAGATTCTTTCTTCAGTCCTTAATCCTATGTCCCAGCACATTTCTTGAACGGTCTTGATGTATAACTGTTCCGCACCTTCACCCAACTGTGACAAAGTCACTTCTCTATTTTCTTTGAGAAGATACAGTTTCCCTCAGTGCTGCACCCCTCTAGAGGAACTGTCCTGTCTTCACTCTTTGGCATTGTAATTTTTATTTTAATAAGAGAAAAGTAGCAAAATTGGGGGTCAGATAACTCATTTTGACTTTGTTGGAGACAAAAAAGGAATCACAGTGTGAACATTTCAGATGCTTTAGAATAAAGAGATGAGAACTTAGACTTGGCGACAGAAATCCCAATTCGTACTCTGAGATCTCCATCCTGATTAACAAAAGTTGTGAATTCTGGCCACTAATCATATGCATAATGGGAGCAACGTACCTAGTGCACAGGGTTCTTACAAGGGTTGCAAGTGATAAAATGTGAGGGGAAAACCCAGGCTGACTTTGTAGCACAAGAGATAGTCAATCTTTTTTATATTAATCATAAATATAATAATAATTAAGATAAATAATTATGCTATAATGGGGGATCAGAATAAATAGAAAGAGTGAGCACCCGTGTGGGGAGAGAAAGAAAGATGAAACTGTACAAACTCTAAACCCAAATTGAGATCATCTGTTTAGATAATCTGGAGTTCATCTATCATAAATATTTATCAAGCACCTACTACCATATGTTCCAGACAGTATTCCTGGCACCTGGCATTCATCACTGAACAAGGCAGACAGAATCTCCCTACCATCTGATTTTGCCCAGTCTAGCAAATTAACCCTTCACAAGAGAACCAGGATGGGATTCTTTCTCCACTCAAGGTCTCCCACAGTTCTTCATTGTCCACTTAATGGATTCCAAATCCCTTACCCTGATCATCAGGATCTCTCTCACTCTATTTTTTTTAATTCTGATTTATTTTTTTCAGAGTTTTTTTTTTTAAGCATTCCAACTTTTCCCCAATATGAACTCTCAAAAGACATAAAATAATAACATTTCAAATTAATTCTAGAGCTTATTTAGAGTTTAGGAATCAAAGTATATTTTAACATGACCAGGAAATGTGAGAGGGTTGGGGAGAGAGTGGTTTTACAAACAATGAGGCTGTGGGGAAAAATTGGCTACATTACAAAGGATATTATATGCTACACTAAGAAGTCTGTTTGTTCTTAAAGGTTTGTTGTTAAAGGTAAAAACAGTACATGATAGTGTTCTCTATAATGTACTCTTTTTACCAAAAAGCAATCTGATCAGATAGGTTAGCGCGACAAGGGGAGATTGGTAACGTACATCAAGTCTTCAAATGAAAGACTGCATGCGGTAAGGGACAAGAAAGATGCCCAGTTCGATGAAAGTTCAGGGACAGGAAAAGTCACGTTTGGTGACATTTTATAGGACAAAATGATCGCTGAGATTGAGTGTATCATTAAGTAACTGTGCATCGGTCTTCTCTAAATCAACCCTCACAGCACATCCCCAGTGTCTGTGGTGGTACTTTAGATTAATAAATCCAGTACACAATTAGTTAATGCTTCACTCAATCCCTGTGGTAAATAATTCAAAGGAACACCACCAATTAAATTACAAACTCCTAGTTGCCAAGCGGATTCTCCTTGTAGTCCGTAGTTCTAATGTTTCCTCATCCTGGAGTCTGTTGCCAGGGAACCAGTCTTAAAGGTGCTTATTAAACAATCCTGAGTTCTTACAATTTAGTCCTCTGTTGATTGTCTCTGAGTATTATATTATTCTCACAAAATCTTTCCAAAAAGTAAAACTCAAATCTTCTTAATTAAGATAATTTCACCCTTTAAACACATGCTGTACTATAATTTAACTGAGATGACAGTCCTTTACCCTGTTTGGGTCACATTCCTTTTCGTCCTGTGGGCAGCCATCTGAATACTTCACCAACAGCAGTTTTGAGGGTGTAAATCTTGGTTGGCTTATACTTGGTTTAGAAATTCAAGGCTGCGAGGGCCAATGGTTTAAGCTAGCACCACTATTCCACGAAAATGTTGGGCAAGGCTTTAAATGCATTGGGAGGGCAGCCAGCCAACCACATGTGCCATCCAGATTTCCAAGTCCTGGGGGTGCGAAAGGAGGAAACCTGCCTGAGCACATTCGAGCCAGGCGGCATCCCGACTGCCATTTCTCCTGGGCTCTGGGAATGTGCCCCTGCCTAGGCCTCTGGCCCCATGCCCTGCACTGACTGTAGTCACTCCAGGCCCTGTGGCACAAAATACTCCTCCTGACACTGCACTCTGCCTGGCACCAGGAGCCAAAGGACGGGATTCCACTCTATCAGAAGTGAACACTGCTGAAGCATGCCAGGAAAAATGTGAACCTGGGCCCACTGGGGAAGAACTCACCTCACAGATTCTTGCTCAACCTCAAAACAAAATCCCTATCATTTGAAAGCATCATTCCAAAGACCCCCATATTCGACCCGTACTTCCTAGTCCCTGTCCTCTGCCCATAACTAGTAGTTACAGTTATTCATCAAAAAACTAACAAAAAAGCCTCTGCACATTCTATCCTACATCCCTTCCCAAGTGGAGCGCTAGAGACATGAGGGATGAATGCAGTGTGCTGCTCCCCGTCTAGTAATTAGAAACCAAGAGCGTCAGCCCTCGCCCACTGTTAAAACACATGCTTCTGATTCAAAGACTGGTGGATGTGACTCTCAGAATTCAAACACTAACCTCAACTGTTGATTCAGAGAACATGTAGTTGTGCTTGCTTCGGCAGCACATATACAAAAATCAGAGAACATGTAATTAAGTTAATTACAAAATAAATGAATAAAATCCAAACCTATAAAAACAATACATCTTTTTTTTTTAAGTATAGTTCAATTATAAATTACATGCAAATCAAAATTTTGAATTTCCCCATTAACTATTCAACAAACATCCACAGCCACTCAATATTGCATTAGTTAGACTCATACACTGCTGCTGTTGTTCCTTGTTACCGAGTCAGTTCTGACGTACAGCTACGGTATTACAGCACAAGGACGTGCTGCCCGGCCCTGGTCATCTTCAGAGCTGTTGTTATGCTTGAGCCCATTGTTACAGCCACTGTGTCAGTCCAACTTGTTCAAGACCTTCCTCTTTTGCACTGACCCAGGTGTCCTCTTCCCGTGACTGGTCTCTCTGTCCAAAGTACATCATCCCTGTATAGTTCTGCAGTGTTGGATGGCTTTATTGTACAAATGGATGTCTTTAGGAAACAGAAATTTATTCTCTCTCAAGTTATGAGGCTAAAAGTCCACATGCAGTTCCCTGGCTCCAGGGAAAGGCTTTTTCTCCACATCTGCTCTGGGATTATTTCCTTATCTCTTTTCAGCTCCATCCCTCCGGTCTTGGGCAATATTCATGTTGAATGTCATCTATCCTAGACGATTTCTGCTCCTTCATGCCTACACTGATTTAAGACACACTGTACAAGTGTAAGAAAACCCTACTATGAAATGGGATTGCAGGCATATAGAGAGAGATTAGTATTTGTAACACACTAACATGATCAAGAGGCACTCATCTGAACAGAACAAGGGAACATGGCATGGTTTAAAATCAGGAAAGGTGTGCACCAGGGTTGCATTGTCTCACCATATTCATTCAATCTGTACGCTGAGCACTAATCAGAGAAGCTGGACTATAGGAAGAGGAATTTAGCATCAGGATTGGAGGAAGGCATGTTAACAAACAGTCATATGCAAATGACACAACTTTGCTTTATGTGAGGAAGACTTGAAACACTTCCTGATGAAGATCAAGGACTGCAGTCTTTAATACAGATTGCAACTCAATATGAAGAAAACAAAAATCCACACAACTGGATCTGTAGACAGCATCCTGATACACGGAACAAAGATTGAGGTGGCCAAGGGTTTCTTCTTGCTTGGATCCACAAGCAGAGTTTAAGGAAGCAGAACTTAAGAGAACAAAGTACACCATGAATTGGGTAAATCAACTGCACAAGACCTCATTAGTTTGTTGAAAAGTAAGGATGTTACTTTGAACACTAAGGTGTGCCTGACCCAAGCCATGGTATTTTCAGTTGGTTCATGTACATATAAAAGTTGCACGTATAGTAAGGAAGACAAGAGAAAAATCAATGCATTTGAACTGTGGTGCTCACAAAGAATATTGAAAGTACTGGGATTGAAAAAATTAAACAATTTTGGGTTTGGAAAAAGTACAGCCAGAATATTGTTTTGAAGTGAGAGTGGTGAGACGTTGTCTCACATCTTGGGCCATGTTATAAGGAGAGACCAGTCCCTGAGGAAAGATACTATGCTTGGCAAAGTAGAAGGGTAGCTATAAAAAGGAGAACTCTTGATAAGATGGATGGACACAATGGTTGCAATAATGGGCTCAAGCATAATAACAACTGTGTGCACGATGCAAGACCAAAGGTGCTGTACATAAGGTGCTGACAAAACAATGGTGTGCGACACGCATTTGGGGAAGACACAATTCATTGCATAACAAATATATTTTCTGATGCACATACAATTTATATGATAAGCTCTATTGAAATATTTATTTTTACTTTTATTCATCCAAATGGCCACATTCTTTTCCCCAAATCATAGCCTTCAAGCACTTTGATATTATTTTTTCTGCAATCCACTGCTACTTAGACAAATATTTGAAGAATGTCAATATTCACATTTAAAAAACTCAGTTTTCTTGCCCATAACAGAATACTTCCTTGTATATTAAAAGATTCCTTGTTATCTAAATAAATGTTATATGTTACATTTTTGTTGTTTGGACATAATTCAATTAAGGAAACATTTGTTAATTCTGATTAGAGGCTGGTTCTAATGTTAGATAGGATATACAATTAAAAAATAAGTTCCAAATATAATTTCTAACTATATAAATTAGTGCTGGAATGATGTAAGAACTAAAATGAATTGCAAACATCATTAAGAGTAAAATGGGAGGATTTATTGATTTTGATGAGGAAAATCAGGAAAAGGTTCATAAAGGAAGTGCCATTTGAAACTTTGGAAAATGGTGAGATGATGATAAAGCAGAAATGAGAGAAGATTCCACACCAGGACATCATGTTTTATAGGTACAATGCGAGAACTGGTGAAGAATAAGGAGTAACCAGAGCAGGTGGTGAGTTGATATAGAAAATGTGGTCAGATAGGGGCTTCAAAGGCAATTAAGAGAATTACTCTGATCTGCTGCATTTATGTTTCATTTATTTACTACACACTCAGATGCATGTATCCCATGCCCATGACATCCCAGCACAGGACGTCATACCAATGGTGATTGAGGTTCAGTCCACGGCAAGGCAAAGTAAGGACTTTTACTCACTGCTTGTCATCAACAAGAAGCTTCTGGAGGCTCTTGTGAAAAGAGTTAAATGAATGGGACAGTCTTTTGAGCGCACTTCTCTTTGGCCACTTGTGAAAGGGACCGGAGAAACAACAGGCAGGAAATGAGAAGACGAAGGGTGTCTTGGAAGGCATGTATTTTCTTGGGTCACTAGTAGTATTACTGATGGGCTCTCTCCTCACCGTGAATGAAGAAATTACTTATCAGACTGGTGAATTCCAAAGGAAAACTGAGGAATGTGGAGCCTTAACTATTCTTCTTCCTGCTTGCTTGAGAGTGCATCTGGTCTTGAAGAACACATGTCCTCTCAGCTTTTCTAGTCTGTAAGTTAAGCATAGTTCACTCTTACTGGGAAGAAAAGTTGTCTAATTCAGTTTATCATTATGAAAATTTTGAAATCAGCTTTCCAATCAGCAAAGAATGTTCTATTTTTCAATAACCAGTCTACCATTGTTGGAATTTTAACTTGTTTGCATACTTTCCTATTATAAACAGTGCTAACTGATTATTTGAACATAATAAGCATGAGTTTATGTGTGGAATCAACACACAGAGATCATGCCTATATACACATTAATGATTGTGGTTGATTTCACTAAATTATATTCCTAATTTAGTTGTACTAATTTACAAATAGCATGTATGAAAGAACCAATTTGTTCCACAGCTTGCCAACATAGTACACTATCAAACATTTGAATTTCTTACACATGACTCCATTTTTAGAAAATGTCGGAGTTTTTTTAACTGCCTACCTTTATCTTTTTCATTTTCTTCTTTTTCTCCTCCAATTTTTTTTCTTCTGAAAGCATCATTTATATATCATTTTCAAATCATGACATACTGTGAAAATTTTAATTCTCCTTATTATTAGATAATGATCTTCAACTTAAATAACCCATGAAGCTGTAAAACATTTACACAAACATCAAAATACATATCTGGGTTTAAATCAGAAGTGTGCGGATCAGGGTTGTGTCTTTTCACCATACTTATTCAATCTGTAATGCTGAGCAGAAAATCAGAGGAACGGAATTATCTGAAAAAGAAGGGGACATCAGGATTGGAGGAAGGCTTATTAACAACCTGCAATATGCCGATGATACCACCTTGCTTGCTTAATGTGAGGAGGACTTGAAGCACTTGCTGATGAAAAACAAGAATTTTAGCCTTCAGTATTGATTATAACTCAATATAAAGAAAATCAAAATCCTCACAACTGGACCAATAGGTAACATAATACACAGAGAAAAGATTGAAGTTGTCAAGGATTTCATCTTGCTTGAATCCACGATTAATGCTTCTGGAATCTGCAGTCAAGATATCAAACGAGGCAATGGGTATATCAGCTGCACAAGGCCTCTCTAAAGTGTTGAAAAGCAAGGATGTTTCTTAGACTAATATGTAGCTAACCCAAACCATGTTATTTTTAGTTGTCTCATATGCATGTGAAAGTAGGAGATTGAATAAGGAAGAGGAATCGATGTATTTGAATTATAGTGCAGGCAAAGAATATTGAAAGTACCATGGGTTGCCAGGCAAGCAAGCAAACAAAGAAAAATAAATCTGATTTGTTAGAAGTACAGCCAGAATGCTTCTTAGAGGCAAGGATGGTGAGACTTCATACTACCTACATTGGCCCCATTGCCAGGTGAGACCAATCCCTGGAGAAGGGCATCGTATTTACTAAAGTAGGGGCAGCAGAAAGCGGAGGTCCTCAAGAAGATGCATCAACCTAGTGGTTGTAACAGTGGAATTGCACATGAGAGCAATTGTAAGGGCGGTGCAGGCTGGGCAGTGTTCATTCTGTTGTACCTAGGGTCTCTCTGAGAACCAGCTCAACAGCACCCAACAACCACAACAACAAAGTATTTGTCTTGAAAGTTTGACTGATGTAAAGTGGAAGGGAAGCAGGGAAGAGGCAGACTCCAGGACAGGGACTGACACAGTGGTTGCAACAACGAACTCAAACATAACAACTGGGAGGCTGGTGCAGGATCAGACAGTGTGTTTCACTGTTGTACAAAGGGCCGCTATGAGCTGGAACCAACTTGTCCCTAACAGCAGTTTATCACAGAGCATATAGAAAAGTTGATCCGAGCCTCAATAGACTCATAATACATGACTATAAAGCCAACGTCATCTTTTTTATTGGAATTTAAAATAAAAATATGTACATATCATCCCTGTATATAATATTTACTACCATAAATATAGTTTTAAAAAGTCATCACTGTCAATTAAGCATTTTAACATATTTGAGAAGCAAACAAATGGCGCATCTTCTGAGAACTGAAAAAGACAAAAAGGAGATAATGGTATCTTCTACTTTCAAGTAAACGGCCATCTAGTAATATATAGAGTCCATCCATGGAACAAGAGGTAGTCATGGGAACAGAACAAGGACATATTGCATGGTTCACGTCATGAAAAAGTGAGTCAGAGTGGCCTCTTTTCACTACACTCTTCCAATCTTGTTGCAGGGTAAATAATCAGAGAAGCTGAACTACAAAGCAGAATGGAGCATCAGAAGTAGAGGAAGGATTATTAACAATCTTCAATATGCAGAAGACATCATCTTGCCTGCTGAAATTAAGGAGGATTTTAAACATTTGCTGATGAAAACCAAAGATTTCAATCTTTTGGATGAATTGCAACCCAATTTAAAGAAAACTAAAATCCTCACAAGTGGACCAATAGACAGCATCATAATAAATGAAGAGGAAGTTTGAAATTGTCAAGAATTTCATTTCAAGTAGATTCACAATCAAAGCTCATGGAAGCAGCAATCAAGAAATGAAATGTATTAATTACATTGGGCAAATCAGCTGCACAAGCCCTCTTTAAAGAGTTGAAAAACAAAAATATCACTTAGAGCACGAACTTGGAGCATGGTTGACCCAAGCCATACTATTTTCAATTGCCTCATAGACATACAAAAGCTAAACAATGAATAAGGAAGACCAGAAAAGAACTGATTTCAATTATGGTGTTGGCAAAGAACATTGAAATGACCAGGGACTCCCAGGAGAACAAACAAATCTGTCTTGGAGGGCGTACAGTCAGAATGCTCCTTGGAAACAAACAAGGCAAAACTTATCACCTTGGACATGTTATCAAGAGGACCAGTCCCTAGACAAGGACACCACGCTTGGTAAAAAGTAGAGATTCCATGACTAAGAGGAAGGCCATCAGCAAGTTGGATTGATCCAGTGGCTACAGCAATGGATTCAAACTTAACAGTGGTGAAAATGGCTCACGACCAAGCGTTGTTCATTCTGTTGTGCATACATGTGCTACATATTGAGACCAACAGGACAGCATCTAATAATATTGTACCATAATTAAATGGAACAATTATACTATAGGTGGTTAAAAACAATCCTGTCATATTACAACTTGAATGAATATTACTGTAAGACTTTATAATGAAAAATTCTTAGAATGTGATACAACATTTAGTTGGTAGAGGTGGTCGTTTGTCCTCATTCAGAGACATTATGTTTACTAGAATGGGACACTGCGAGGTCTTGTTCCATTCTGAAAAGTATTCCCACAAAGTGCTCCAGGGATTGGTGCCCCTTGTTAAAGTGTCCAAAGTGCCTGAAACAGAGTCTTGCCATTCTTGCTTTTAAGGAGAATTCTGGCTGTGTTTCTTCCAAGACTCACTATTCTTCACCAACACTATCATTTAAAAACATACATTTTCCTTCAACCTTCCTTATTCGTTGCCAGCTTTTTCATGCATACAGGTTGACTTAAAATAGCATAACTTGAATCCGGCCCACCTTAATCTTCACAGCATCATCTTGGGGTATCATGAATTAGTACTTTAAAGATAGTCATACTTTAAAGAGCTCTTTTGGTACCCTTGTCACCAATAGTCCAGGAACTCTTCGATTTCAATTAGTTTGTCTGAAACATAGACTAAGTGTCAGATTATAACTCTGTGTAAGCTTCAGGGAGTATGATTACACATATTTTTCATTATTCTCTTTACTGCATCTTAATGATTCCAATAATAAACATGGCATGAAAAGAATAGATGAAGAAGTGTCCAGATTTTCATATTTCATGTCTTTGCATTGGCAGTTGGCATCACAGGCTGATGTACTGAACCTGTGGAACCTCACCTCGGATTTAGCCACTAACTAGGCACGGGTACTGAGTAATTAAGAGCTACTGCCACTGACTACACAGTTTAGAGGGTCTGGAAACAAGATCAAGATTCAGGCCCCATTGGTAATTACCTTTCCAAGTGGAAATAGTAGGGTCCTTATCAGGGAAGAAAAGCAAACTAAGATTAGGCAGTCATACAAGCTGACTTCATGCAAGTTGTCTTCTTTGCAGAATATCAAAAGGTTTAATGACCGAGGAAGGAGATAAACAACTGTTGAGGCAAGTTAGCAGGTACCAAAGCAATGCTCAATGCTGAGAACAAGGATCTATGGGAGTTAAGAAGGAGCATTTTTTCCCTTTAGTTTTCTATTATTTAGATTATGGAAGCCATGATATTATACCTGCAAATACTTCCATAGAGGAAACCTGGTAGCATAGTTGGTTACACATTGCACTAACAGCAAGGTTAGCAGTTCAAATCCACCAGCTGCTTTGTTGGAGAAAGATTCTGCTACCTTAAAGATTTATAGTCTCAGAAACCCAAAGGAAATTCTACTCTGTCCTATAGCATTGCTATGAGGCAGAATGGACTTACTGGAAGTGAATTTTTTTGAGAAGTACTTCCATATGCATCTCTAAAAGGTAAGTGGTTTTTAAACATTGTTGTATCACATTCTTCTTTGAGAACATGCTGAGTGCTACGATCACTTGAGGGGAAAAAGAAACATATATGCAGTATTTTATGAGTAATTTAAGAGATTCTCAGCTTCCTACAAAAACACCATAGGTATCGCATTCAAAACCCCTGGCAAGGAGAAATGTGACTTTGTTGAGTCACCATATGCCAACTGTCATTGTCAGCAAAGACTGAGGATTTGAAGAGCGGGGTCTTAGGAGGAAGCCCTGATTTCTAGAGTGCAATTAATAGAGTCAATCTTCATGGAGAGTTGAGGCTGTTTAATACCACCTATTAAGTAGGCTGCTTTATCCAAGAAATGGAACAGGGCTAAGATCTGTGGTTTGAAAATTGGTAGATCCACCGCTGGGACCAGTCTATCAAAGGCTGGGAGTGAAATTAAATGTGCAATAAGGTTGAGGTAAACAAATATACTTTCTGTCCACCCTAGCCCCACACCACAGAAAAAAATAAAGGGTAACTTTTAGGGTCAGACTTGCATGGTAAAGGTCAGAGGGAATGGTTCTGTTAATGGCATTTGGCAAAAGGTAAAAGAATGAAAGAAAGTTGGTGACCATATGTTCTCTATTTAGACTCTGTAAAAGGGAAATTACATTACAGTCATGAGAATTCAGGTTATATAAGAGAAAAGTAGCCCTCCAATGAACTTTGTAAAGCATGAGACCTTGTTACTGATAGACATTGTTATTCTTCTCCCATGAAATATTTTAAAACAAAACAGACACCTGCCTGTTTGCAATAATTTAAATATAAGGTCACCAAAGCATAAATACAACCTTAAGTATAAGGTTGATAAGCATGCAGATCAAACGCATGGGGAAATTCGAGTCCTTTGAAAATTGGCATAACTATATATATGATATTTATTTAACTTCAAAATATCAATTCAGCACCCATATTGTTCTTACAAATTCTAATTAATTTATAGTAATAAGAATGGAAAATGTCAAAACACAGCAAACTGATCATGTATCCATACTTAAATTATATTCTTTAAAGGAAAACAACTCCACGCATGTTGAAAATAATACCTTAAATAAAGCACATTCCGGAAAACTATGCAGAAAATATTGGAAAAGAAAATATAAAAGATGGTCTGGAAAGACTGAAAAGTAATGAGAGTTACAGATTGACTACAAACCCCAGGAAAACCTCCAAAGGATATTTGGCATTTAGTCAGTGAGTCAGAAGAAGAATTGGCAGTTGGTCAGCAGAAAATGTGAATCATAAAAAGCGATCTCCTCCATCATATAATGCATATGAATCAGATGTCTGTTAGCTAGTTCTTGTTCTGAATTCTTAGAGTCAATAACTAACTACTTTTTATATCTGGATGCTTGACCCTGCTTAGATTCCCTGTTCTTTCAACTTGGTATACATGTAGCCCATATTCACACAGAATTTAGGGTAGACTGTAATGACCCTTCCACCCATTCACACCATCCTTTATTTTGGCCTGTTGCTAGAGAAAATTGCCATGTCTATCGCCGACAGCAGAAGGCTGGCCTTCCAGCCAACATCGGAAGCACAGCAGTGACTACTATAGTAACAGACTAAACAGAAAATATAAAAGGAAGAGGTAAGCAATACAGGAAGGCATGGACAAAGTTACAGAGTTTTTAAACAGTTCAGGAATGAAAAACGAGAACATACGCATTACTATAATGCAGCCTTCTGAAAAATATAACATTTTCCATTATTGTTTTACCAGTATTACTGTCTAAGAATTTGTTAAATCATTTAACTTCAATGATTAAGCAACAACAAATTTGAAGAGTACCTTTAAAATAAGAATTCTCATACAAAGAGTCCAAATACTGACTCTTAAAAATAGCATTATTTATAAATCATTTTAAATTATTCCATTCCTGTAGAGCTGTTCCTATCCAGCCTTCCAGTCAAATAGGAAAATATCAGCAAGAACAAAAATAAATCACAAAGCACAAAGGAAAAACTTTATCACCGGTTCAAACTCTGCCCTCAGCTTTTATTTTCTCTGAAAGTTTATGATTTCCTTACTCCTTCCATCACAAAGTGGGTAGAAATGGGGAAGGAGAGAGCAAAAGGGAGGGAACAACTGGAGGGCAGAAGTAAAATGCAAATTACCATGCATTTAAGACAGAAATCAACATTTTCTTTTTTCTTTTTTAATCATTTTATTAGGGGCTCATACAACTCTCATCACAATCCATACACACGTCTTTAAAATGTTTCTAGGTGCCATCGAGGCAGCTTGACCCATATGACCCAAGGCACAACAGAACTAAAACCACGACGTGGTCCTGCACCATCCGCACAATCGTTCCTGTGCCTGAGCCCATTGGTGCGGCCACTGTGTCCATGCAGCTCATCCGGCCTTCTTCGTCACCGCCTCTCCACTTCACCAAATATGATGTCCTTCTCCAGGGACTGGTCTCTCCTGACAATGGGTCCAAAGTCTATAGGATGAAGTAGCAGTGCGGTCTTCTCCCAATTCAGTTCAGTTTGTCCTTTGAGCAGTCCATGGTCCTTTCAATGGTCTTCTCCAGCACCACCCTTCAAAGGCATCTGTTCTTCTACAGTCTTTCCTAGCCAATGTCCAACGTGCGCGTGCCTGTGATGAACTCGAGACTGCCATGCCTTGGGTCAGGCGCACTTTAGTACTCAAAGTAACACCCTTGCTCTTCAACACTCTAAAGAGGTCTTTTGCAGTAGATCTTTTGATCTCTTGACTGCTGTTTCCATGAGCATTGATTGTGGATCCAATTAAGACAAAATCCTTGACAATTTCCACCTTTTCTCCATTTATCATGATGTTACGTTTTAGTCAAATTGTCAGGATTCTAGTCTTCCTTACATTGAGCTGTAATCGATACTGAAGGCACAACCCTTGATTTTCATCAGCAAGTGCTTCAATTCTTTCTCACGTTCAGCAAGCAAGGTTGTGTCATCTGTATACCATAGGTTGTTAAAAAAAAAACCAACCTCACCCTAATCCTGATGCCACACTCTTCTTCATATAATGCAGCTTCTCTGATGATTTGCTCAGCATACAGATTGAACAAGTACAGTGAGAGGATACAACCTCGATACACACCTTTCTTGATTTTAAATCATGCAGTGTTCCCTTGTTCTGTTTACACAACTGCTTCTTGATCCGTTTACAAGTTCCAAATGAGCACAATGAAGTGTTCCAGAGTTCCCATTCTTCGCAAGGTGACCCACAGTGTATTATGGTCCACATAGTTGAATACCTTTGCATAGTCTATGATACACAAGTAAACATCTTTCTTGTATTCTCTGCTTTGAGCCAAGATCCATCTGAATCAGCAATGATATCCCATGTTCCACATCCTCTTCTGAATTTTGTCCTGAACTTCTGGCAGCTTCCTGTCAATGTACTTCTGCAACCGTTGTTGGATAAACTTAAGTTAATTTTACTTATGTGTGATATCAAAGCTCCACGAATATCTTAAAATAGTATGGTAATTCCCATATCCCTTCTTTCCTCCCTGGTGGGATAGTAGTTACTGCAAAGTCCGCAGTTCGAAACCCTCAACCACTCTGTGCACAAAGACAAGGCTTTCTACTCCAGTAAAGAATATTACTTCCAGTCTTAAGCCACTGCATTTAGGAAATTGGTTGAATTTTAAAACTGTTTAAGAAGATAAGTTGTCATATACAGTTTTTCAACTGGTTCTTTATTTAGGTCAGCAATTCTAAACCTTGACTGAATTATAATACTCTTATACTTACTATCACGGGACAAAATTCTTAGAAATTGTAGCTTGTTAATATATTTAACAAGTCAATATAATCTCATAGCTACAACACAAATTAAAAATTAAAATTAAATAATATAAATTTTAATATGTAAGTGCTCAACCAGGCCTACATTAGATGAAAATAAAAAAGATCCTTATATCTATTTATAATAAATCAACTGGATTTAAGATATATAAAATAATATTCACCTTATTAGTACAGATTTTTTTTTATATTCAACATCTAGATGTAAAGGCAAAATTTAAAAAAAAAACACTACTCACCATAAACCTCATGTTAACAGAATAGAACTGCTCCATAGGGTTTCCTTGGCTGAAAGTTCACAAAATTTCATAGAGGCAGCTCCACATTCAGCTGGGTGTGTTTGAACTGCCAATCTTCGAGGGAATAATCAAATGAAAACCATTGGCATTACTTGGCAAATTGTACACTATGACTTACTTGGCAGTTGCACTCCAAGAAAATCCATTATATATTAACACTGAGTGGAAGACACTTTGTCTTTATATAATGAGCTTAGTTTCTAGGCTCAAATTTGAAGTAGAAATTGATTTTTCACTTATATGAAAGCTGGAAAATTTTCAAAATTCATACTAGGGTGAGAAACTTTTCTCTGAACTCCAAGATATATAATACTTTACTCTTTGCTCACTGAATGTACTGTTAATGATTGTAACCCAAAATAATAATTATGTTACAAATATAAAAAATCACCTAGAGAGAAGTACCCTCATTCTTGCCCCCAACTTGGAGAACCACAACTCTAGATGGAGACATCCGGTCATTTGGAACCAATCTTGGATGAGGATTGCCCCTCTGGGAAAGAACCCTTATTATAATTTTCATCTCTATACGCTTATCAGTCTTGGGTTTCATATACAGAAAAACAGAAAAAAACATATAACCAAAATTCAAGAGGATTACCCGCAATGACAAAATATGAGTGCAATAAACCCCAATATGAAACACAGAGAGAGAGAGAGTGTTGGAAACCAGATCAGGCCCAACGTGTATTCAAAGGGGAATCAGCTGGCAAGGTTTTAACGGCTCACGTCAGGTGTATCATTTTGATCTCTTATAGTCATCTCTCCAATACACCATGCTTGGTAACCAACTTCTCCCCATCCCTCTATTATATATTGCTCACTAAAGGAAAAGGCTTTAATAATGAAGATTAATAACTACTGAGTTCTTCATTTAGTGAAAAATACATCACCTAACTAAATATTGTAAGAGAATTGACATTATATCAACAATTAACAAATGTTATCATTTTAATTCTAAAATAGAACATTCTGTTCTTTTGGGTTCAGGAGCACTGGTGGTGTAGTGGGTAACACTATTGTTACTAAGCACAACGTCAATAGTTCAAAACTACCAGCTGCTCTACAAGAAAAATACAAAGCTTTCTACTCCTGTAATTAGGTGCAGTCTTGAAAACTCAAAGGGAAGTTCTACTCTGTCTTACAGGGTCACTATGAGTCAGAATTGACTGAATGACAGTGAGGTTGGGCCAAATTTTCTCTTTGGGCAAAATTTTGCTCTGTTGCCTAAAATTGTCAGTAGTTCCAACACCATTCCTCTAGTTTACTGAATATGTGGCAGAAGTTTAAATTACTTCCAGACTTTATGCTATTTTTACATTAGTCATCTGAGAAAATTCTATTCAGCACAGTCTTCAGTTAGAAACTATTCTTCACTCTGCCTTCAAGAAGTGACAGACAATGCAAGTCTGCCTAGGGTTCAGAGACAATTCATAAGTTTGAAAAATATAAATTTGCTAGTAATTAGTGGTTTAAGGTTTTTCAGCTGCAAGTGAACATATTGAAAACAGTATATAAAAAACCCTCCAGGTTCCTCACGCCTCAGATTGAAATATCGGTTTGAGTGGCTATAAAAATGGAAGGAAAGTAAAATTGAAGTGGACTTGATATCTTTAGTGTCATACAATTTGTTTCAAATATATGAGAAAAATTAAAAGGCAGTGTGCTTTTGCTGGGAATAAACCATAAGAAATGTAGTAGAAGCATATTGTCAGTCAACCAAAAGATGAGTCACCATTTGTAAGGACAAAACTTAGAAACAGACTGTCACTATTAGTGGCTATGTTTGTGTAAATTTAATTCTCCATTAAAACAATATCCTCTGTTCAATAGAGAAGACAATACTTGTATCACTTTGGGGCAAGAAGGCATTTTAATATAAGTCAGGTTGGAATACTGGAATTGGCTTTGCTACTTACTGTTGCTTAATTTCTGGGTCTACGTAAAATAAATATATTGAATGTGATCATCATGTGTGTTTCTAAAACTCATGGAGTCTCTGAAACCCAAGTCGAATGTTGTCTTAATAGAAGACAAAGAGAGATTCCATAAGTCTGGTCAATTATCAATTCCAGTGCTTAACAGACTTTACAGTCAGGAAATTCTTCTTGGCTAACCTAAATCTTAAGCCCTTATAATAATTCTTTCTATAATGTGGTTAGAAAACAGATGACTACCTTCCCTTTTATGGAAAAAAATTAATCCCATATTTCTGTGAAGCCATTAAATCACACTTCACATTTTCTTTGCCAAACTGAATAGTCCAAGCTTTCCTTTAAAATCTTAATTTGAAACTATTAAATCATGCAATGACTTTCTTCTAATTTAACACAAAGTTTTCTAAATGTTAGCTGAGGAGCCCCAAACCAGATGAGGACCTTCATGGAGCTCGGAGGCAAGCTGAGATTTCTCCTTAACCAGTGCATAGACATGGAGAATGACCACAGATATTTCAGGAACGAGAAAGTACGCTTGCATATCATGACTACCAATCTTCTGGAACGATTATAGCTTTCTTTTACCAAACTGTCAATGCAAATGACTGGGTGGTTCTCCTCTACCATCCACAAACCAGAGAAGAAGGTACAAATAGTTTTACGATATAGTACTTTAAGGAAAGCTACATTTTAAACTCAGGACAAAACAGTTATTTTCTGATCTCTTCCAATAATAATAAGGACATATGTTGAATTTTTGTACAATTAAATAAATATATCAGATAAAATTGAATTACTGTGAATTAAGTTATGATTATTAAAAGTTTGGAATATGGGATATTTAGCTGGAACCTTGATCACTACCACTTGACAGCTGTGTGCTTCAGCAGGGAGTTAGTTACTTAATCTATCTGGGTCTTACTTCCCTCAAATGAAGGATATAATAACAGTGTGTATTCCCTAAGGTTTTTGAAGATAATTAAGATACAATCCAGATGTATATTTCCTTCTTCTCCACTCGGGATAATTCTGGTACAACCCTGATTACAAAAGTAGAATCCTTCACAAGCATCCACCAAAAAATCTATTTTTAGAAAGCATATTGTCTTTTGGTCATATCTACTACAGATTTGAAAAGTCTCAGTGAATGGGTGATATCATACAATACAAACCACCACCACCCCTACTTCTCTGCAATTTCTCTCTCCTAATTTTGGGTGCACAGTCTCATCTCCTAACCTTGAAGTCAGCCTTGTAGGTTCTCTTCTGCGTCCTCCTATGTCCCTCCTCCTGGGAGATCCACTCTGTTACATCAACAATTCAGCCCTATCCCAACTGCTGCTTGCAATTACAAACTCCCCCCTATCAAACTGATGAGAACATGACTGAAGGCCCTGGAGAATCACAGGTCACTGGTGTGTGCATGTCTGCGTGTGTGTATGTGTGTGTGTGTCCTCTACTACAAAAGCAAAAAGTTCTGTCAATTACAGGTGCTTGATTTTCATCACCCATACCCATGTGACTCTACATTAAAAAGATGCTAATTCATGCCAAATAATAATGATAATCAATACTGAATCATGGTTAAATAGTCTAACCTTAAAACATACTTGCATTTTGAACACAGCTTAAAATATTTCTAGTACCCATGATCCATCTATGCAGTGAACAAAGACCAAAACCAAGTGCATTGACATTTTTTAAAGCAAGACTTATAGACAATTGTTGAACGGGCACTTTTTAAAAGATTGAATGTAATAATGTTTACTTTTATATAATCAATATCTCTATGTATGACATTCCCGTTTTTTATCTGGTAAGTACCTCAATTATTTCTAAAGTACGACCCTGTGCTAGGGAGACTGTGATTTCAATTATGGGAGCTATAATAACTCAACCAGAACTCTGGTGGCAAAATGGGTTACAAGTTGCACTGCAAACCACAAGCTCAGTAGTTTGAAACCCCAGGTATTGCACAGGAGGAAGATGGGGCTTCCACTCATAAACAGTTACAATCTCAGGAACCCACAGGGGCAGTTCTAGTCTATCCTATAGGGTCACTATAACTCAGAATTGATTTGATGAGAGGGAGTTTACAGTAAATCAAGTTTATACTGTACAACAGCGAGTTTTACTGAATATAACCAGAAAATAATCTTTGTATGCACTTGTTTTTCCATTACACCCTTGGTATACTTTTGCATAGAAATATTGAGAATGAATTATATGGAATTTGATTCCTAAATCACACAATTTAAATGTTTGCAATGTTTTTAACTGGTTATTTTTACATATAATTCATGTACAATACAATTCAAAGATTTAAATATATTTAAAAGAGTTGTGCAATAATCTCAACAATCAAATTGAGACCGTTTTCTCCATTCTTGTAGCCATTGTTTTTAACTCCTCACTGCCCCCCAACCTCCCCTGTCATAACCCTAAGAATCTATTGATCTAGTTACTATTTCTATAGAATTACCTATCTTGGATTTCATATAAAGAAAATTATATAGGAAAAATGAGCAACAACTAAATAAAACACAGATAAGCTTCAATAATAAGGAAAGCAGAAAAGATAAACACTATAACAGTGTTTAAACCATGCAGCATCCCCCAGTGTGAACAGAACAAGGGAATATTGTATGTTTTAAAATCAAGAAAAGTTGTGCATCAAGGTTGTATCATCTCACCTTACTTATTCAATCTGTATGCTGAGCAAGTAATCAGAGAAACTGGATTACATTTACAAGAGTCTGGTTATTAACAACCTGTGATATTTAGATGACACAACATTGCTTGCTCAAAGTGAGGAAGACTTGAAGCACTTGCTGATAAAGATTGAGGATTGTAGTCTTCAGTATGCATTAAAACTCATCATAAAGAAAAGCAAAATCCTCATATCTGAACCAATAAGTAATATCAGGGTAATTGAGAAAAGATTGAAGTTGTCAAGGATTTTGTCTTGCTTGGACCCACAAGCAACGCACATGGAAGCAGTAGTCAAGACCTCAAACACATTGCATTGGGTAAATCTGTTCACAAGGCCTAAAACCTCTTTCAGTTGTTGAAAAGCAAGGGCTTCACTTTGAGGACTAAGATGTGCCTAAAACAATCCAGGATATTTTCGGTTGCCTCATGTGCACATGGAAGTTGGAAGGTAATAAAGAAGACTGAAGAAGAATCAATGCATTAGAATTATGGTGCTGGTGCCCCTCCCCCCAGAGGAAGCTGCAGCTCAGGGAGAGGGACATGTCTGATCAGAGCACACTGGAGCAAATGAAGGGGGAGGATGAGAGAGAGGAGCACATCCTGGCCCACCAAGCCTTGATGACAATATTCCCACTCAGAGCAGGCAATCCACAGAGAAGACCATATGGCCGGTCCCACTATGAGACACGACATCCCTCACTGACCCATAGCCTTACAGGGGACAACACTGGAGACACAGTGTGGGAATTTCGCCCAATCTGATTCCACCACACCAAGGCTAAACACTAAGGGCGTGCAACAGAACAGCAAGGGAAACAGAGCAACAAAGTCCCCAGGGAATACTAAAAATAGACTTTGGGGCCAGGGTTTGGCACCCCATCAGACTCAACTGGAAAACACTCCTAAAGGCCAACAAACAGTCCTTGAACTAACTAAAAGCTTTTCTTTTTTGGTTGTTGTTGTGTTGTGTTTTAGTTTTGTTTTGTTTTGTCATTGGCTTGTTGTTGTTTTGTTTTGTTTTGTTGCTTGGTTTTGCTCTATCTTGTTTTTGTGCATGTTATTATCTCTGCAGGTCTGTCTAAATAAGATATGCTGGATGAGCAATCTGGAGGAGAAAACAACAGGACTGACAGTTCCAGGGGGGACATGGGAGAGGGGAAGGTGGAAGGTGATGTTAAAAAAACCCAGGGAAAGAGGAACAACAAGTGATCCAAATCGGTGATGAGGAGGGTGTAGGAGGTTTGGTAGGGCATGATCAAGGGTAATGTAACCGAGAGGAATTACTGTAAACCAAATGAAGGCTGAGCATGATAGTGGGACAAGAGGAAAGTAAAAGGAAATAGAAGAAAGTGCTAGGAGACAAAGGGCATTTATAGAGGTCTAAATAAAAGCATGCATATATGTAAATATTTTAAATATGACAATGGGGAAATAGATCTATGTGCATATATTTATAGGTTTAGTATTAAGGTAGCAGATAGACATTGGGTCTCCACTCAAGTAATCCCTCAATACAAGAATACTTTGTTCTATTAAACTGGCATTCCATGATGCTCACCTTCCCAACATAATTGCTGAAGACAAAGCGGGTGCATAAGCAAATGTAGTGAAGAAAGCTGATGGAGCCCGGCTATCAAAAGATATAGCGTCTAGGGTCTTAAAGGTTTGAAGGTAAACAAGCAGCCATCTAGCTGAAAAGCAATAAAGCCCACATGGAAGAAGCACACCTGCCTGTGTGATCATGAGGTGTCAAAGGGATGAGGTATCAGGCATCAAAGAACAAAAAATCATATTATTGTCAATGAGAGGGAGTGTGGGGTGAGGACTCAAAGCTCATCTGTAGGCAACTGTATATCCCCTTATGGAAGGGTCACAGGAAGGAGATGAGCCAGTCAGGGTGCAGGGTAGCAACAATGAAACATACAACTTTCCTCTAGTTCCTAATGCTCCCTCCCCACCCCACTATCATGATCCCAATACTAACTTACAAATATGGCTAAACCAGAGGATGTGCACTGGTACAGATAGGAACTGGAAACACGGAATCCAGGGCGGATGATCCCTTCAGGACCAATGGTGAGAGTGGGAATACCAGGAGGGTGGGGTAGAAAGGGGAAATGATTACAAGGCTCTACATATAACCTCCTCCCTGGGGGATAGGCAATAGAAAAGTGGGTGAAGGGAGACGTTGGACAGTGTAAGATATAACAAAATAATAATTTATAAATTATCAAAGGTTCATGATGCCAGGAGCTTAAATAGAGAGCAAATGTTTTGAGAATGATGAGGGTAACGAATGTACAAATGTGCTTTATATAATTGATGTATGTATGGATTGTGATAAGAGTTGTATGAGCCCCCAAAAATGATTTAAAAAAAAAAAAAGAATTACGGTGCTGGTGAAAACTATTGAAAGGAGCATGGACTGCCAAAAGAACAAACAAATCGGTCTTGGAAGAAGTGCATCCAGAAGTGCAGCTCTTTAGAAGCAAGTCTTACATACTTAGGACATGTTATAGGAGAAATCAGTCCCTGGAGAAGGACAGCATGCTTGGTAGAGTGGAAAGGCAGAGAAAAGGAGGAAGAACCTCAACGAGATGATTGACACAGTGCCACAACAATGGAAACAGAGCAGCAGTTGGTATATGTATGCACAGGACCTAGCACGGTTGTACACAGGATCCCTAAGAGTCTGAACTGCTGCGGCACAGAACAACTAACACGTTAAAATGGGTCAAAAGGGAAAACAAACAATAAAATGTTAAATTTTAAGCTAACGATATCTTCAGGAATTATTTTCCAGGTAAAACTGCTCATATATCTGGTCAATTGACCAGGGGAGTTCAGTGGAGACTTAATCCATATCGGGACTCAGGAAATGGATTTTGGGCTTTCACTGTCATCGACAGCCTTCTGCAAACCGGCTGTGCAGAATTTAAGCTCTAAAGCAATTCCCTCCTCTAGTTTTTATTATTTATGATACTTAACATGGGGTGCTTTTTCCTTTTGGACTTAGATGACACCTCACTGAGATGGCTGATTGTTTGAGAACAACCTTTAAGACTCTATGCACTATGCTTTCTGAAAGCTGGGTACTTTCATTACACTATTAGCCAATTATTTTATTACTATTAAATTATTTTCATTAAAGAAAAATGCTGGATTCTAAATACATGTAGCACATTTTCTAATTTGTCATTTTAGCATTTTTTCCAAAATATTAGTCATTATATAGTAAATCAACATCTATATATAATAACTCAAGCCGTAGTAATGAACTCAAACTTAACAGCTGTGAGGATGGTGCAGGGCCAGGTCTTGCTCTGTTGCACATGGATCCTTATGGGCTGGAGCCAACTACCATCACCCCTTGGCAACAAGAACATAATATTGAAACAAGGAATATCCCTTTAGCTGTATTCTTTTTCAAATAATGTTTCTTTCAACCACTAGCATTTAATACTACTCTCCACAGAGGCAAACTTTGCAGGTTATATTAATTCATTTACATTTTAAGTCTTTTTCTGCAAATACCAACTAATCTATGAACTGTGAATGAATAAAATGCATTAATATTTTTATATCTAAATAATAATACTGTTTTCAGCTCTTGTGTAAGAAGCTAATAACATGATAGACCAATTGATTTTATAATACTACTAAGTTGGACTTTAGGAAATAGACATTTTTAGGTTGAAAATTGTCAAATGCCATCAATTTCTTTTTTTTTTTTTT
>NW_022103899.1:14918488-14930241 GCF_000313985.2 Echinops telfairi
CTATAAATGTAGGCTCATAGATCTATTTCCCCATCCTCATATAATATATTTGTATATGTACATGTCTTTATCTAGAGTTCTATAAATACCCTTTGCCTCCCAGCTTTTTCCTCTATTTCCCTTGATTCTCCTCCTGTCCCACTATCATGCTCAGTCCCCACCAGGCCATCAATTTCATATGGTTTACACTAACAATGATCATTTCATCCCATGATAAAAATATTGTCATATATTCCTTCCTATCAGATACATGTAGAACTGCTAGGAAATTGTGGCAATCTATCTCAGAAACCTCCAACAAATTGCTGCAGATTTCAAACTTTTATCTTCACCAAACCAACTGTTACATTGGTTGTTTGTTTTTTTTTCCTTTTTCAAATTAGGCAGTCAAGCACTCGGAAGGCAGAATTGGAATTGGTTAAATGTTGAGACTTTTACTCATTATGCGTAATGACCACCACACACTATTGAATGTCATACTTATATTTACTGGATTACATGTCTGGTAAGATGCCTCACCCCTCTGTTTCTACTTCTGGTAAATTGTCTCCTTTGAGGTTGAGGACACTGGAAAATCTGGAGAGGGTTTCTTTTCCCCCGGGTTTTGCTAACGACATCAAAGAGCGTCTGTAACATAGTGGGTTAAGACTTGGCCTGCTACCCACAAAGCCGACGGTTCTCCCATCAGCTGATCAGTGGGTGAAAGATGAGGCCTTCTGGTCCCATACAGATTTACAGCCTCCGAAGCCCGCGGAGTGGTTCTGCTCTGCTCTAGCACTGTGAGTTGAAATGGACTTCTCAGATTAGAAATGACGTCAGATTTCTCAAGGATGGTTAAATATGAACTGTGGCTTTAAACTGCATACTTAACATGTTGCTTGCAATTATTGTAACATTGCCACATTTAAGTTTTACTTAGGGAATGCTCATTTATTACTCATATTACAAAAGTTTGACTCATGGGGTTCTTGCAAATTTTGGGGGGTAATTTGCTTCAAAAGAATATTTAAGCAGAAGTTGGTGTATTTCTGGGAAATACACTAGGCTATTTAGGGAAAATAGCATCACAATACATTTTCAGAAATTACAGAATTTAGTTTTTTCCTAGAAAATGATTAGTCTTGTCCTATTTCATACCATCTAGTGGCATTCAGAGGAGCACTGCTGGCATTGTGGTTACGCGTTGGGCTGCCAACAACAAGGTTGGAAGTTTGAAAACACTAGCTGATCTCTGGGGGAAGAGGCTTTCTACTCCCATAAAGAGTTCATCTCAGAAACCCACCCGGGGCGTCCACTTTGTCTTATCAGGGCTGCTCTGAGTGTGATCCGACTCCGTGTCCATGAGTGTGGAGTGCTTTCAGTGGCATGCCAAGGAGCGCTGGTGCCACAGTGGTCAGCACTTCGCTGCTATTCCAAAGGTCAGTAGCACGAAACCACTAGCTATTCTGTGAAACCCAGCTGTAATACAATTATTAAAGAGTAATATTAATGGAACAAATGCACTAAAACTAGGGTATTTCATATGACATAATATAAAATGATGAATTTTTCATGAAGAGTGCATGGAGATAAAATGCATTAATTTTAGGCATAACATTTTGCACTTAACACCCCGAGGCCCATATCTGACCTCTTCTGGCTTCCCTATTGCCATGAGGCAAAGGTCAGACATGCCTCCCCCCTCCATCCTGCTTTACTTAATCTCTTACCCCATTCATTCCCCAACATGCTACTTTCGTACTGGGTTTGACAACTCGACAATTCACAGACAATAGTTGTGATTAAGAAGGAAGTTTACTAGGGAATCTCAAAGGTTCCTACAAGCCAGGATCAGAAAACATTAAGGATAGAATCATTGCTCCACACCAACATATCTTCCCAGTCAGCAGCCAAGACTCTTACTCTCTCACCCTAAGACTCGCGGCTAGGGGTCCCTTGGCTACTGCCTCCATGGGCCAAGAAGCTCTTCCTCACCGTCTCAGAGTCTCAGCACTGCTCCTCTGCTCTGTTTCCTGGTCTCCTTGCCTCCACTTCTAGCCTCCACCTGTCCTCTTTCCTCCGACCCATAGCTTCCATGCCACCGCTTCTGGTGCATCTACTCTCGTCTTCTACCACTTCAGGCAGAGATCTCAAATGTGCTCGACTGAAAGCTCTTCTTCTAATCTCCCTTTCTGATTCAAAGATGGTACATCCTTGTAGCTAGGAAAGTGGTAACTAAAACCAATCACCCCCCTTTATTAGTGTTACGCATGCCCGATTTGCACAGTTTCACCAGCCATTCCATGGGAGTTACAGTGACATGGATAGCCCACTCATACTGAGGAATTTCACCCCACCACACATTGGTACACATGTTGTCTTTAACTCTTGAATTGCATGTCTGTAAGTCTGAACATCAGTTTTTGGTCAGTGGCTTTGCTGAATAAGACACTGGACACAAAAAGATGTTGCATATGTGATAGAGCTTTTATTGATGATAACCTTGAAACACTCTAAAAAGATTAAATCCTGGAATAAGGGTAAAATATGTTTATGAGTACTACAAACACAATCATCACTTGAAGAGCTTCAACAAATGAATAACACCTAGATGTGCTGAATCATCTATGCCAAGAAATGTGGATATCAGCTACTGGCCAAAAGACTGAAAGAGATTCAATTTACTATATATACTCAAGTATAAGCCGAACTGAATATCAGCCGAGGCACCTAATTTTACCACAAAAACTGCCTAAAAATGTGCTTAAAAAATCGTACCCTTTCCTAAGAAATGTGATCCAACCAAAGTATAAATTATCAAACAATATCATTAATATCACAAGCCAATAAAATGTGTTGAAGATAATCCAAAGAAGTTTCTATAAATTCTACTGAATTCAAAAGGGTCTGTAAAACAATAGATAACCATTGCTGGCATCATATAGATTTTGCTTAAAAGCAGAGCATACCAATTGACCCATGTTTTGCTGACTACAACGGCATTCAACCCTATGGATCATAAATAAACTACGGATACCATTGAGAAGAAAGGACCTCCAGAACACTTCATTGAGCTAACCAAGAAGCAGTTGTTCGAATAGAACAAAGAGCTACCGCCTGGTTTAAAACCAGGGAAAGTGTTCATCGGGGTGGTATCTTTTCAGCATACCCATTTAATCTGGAGCTGAGCAAATCAACCAAGAAGCTGGGCTCTCTGAAGAAGAACGCAGCATTAGTATCGGAGGAAAGCTAATGTACAACCTGTGATCTGCAGCTAACTCAATCCTGCCTGCGGAAAGTGAAAAGGAGCTGGAGCATGTACGGGTGGAGGTCAGAGACGCGTGGTTTGCAGCAAGAATTACACATGAACCAAATGAAAACAAAAAACTCACCCAACTGTGCCAATAAGCACCATCATGCGAAACAGAGAAAAGACTGAAGTAGTCAAGGTTTTTATGTTACTTCCATCTCCAGTCAATCTCCATGGAAGCAGCTGGCAAAAAAATTCAAATGATGCACTATACTGGGCAAATATGTGAAAAAGAACTCTAAAAATATTTAAAATCAAAGCCATCCCTTTGAGGACTTAGGTGTGCCTGACTCAAGTCATGGTATTCTCAGTTGACTCAAATGGATGCACAACTAGACAATCAAGATCAAGACCAATGAATTCATTTGGATAATGGTGCTGCTAAAGAACACTTCACACATGAAGTACAGCCAGAAGAACAATACCAAAAATGTTTTAGAAGAAGTTCAATCATAATGCTCCTTAGCAGTGGGGGTGGTAAGGCTTCATCTCGTGAACTGTGTACACGTTATCAGGAGGGATTAGTCCTGAGTTACCAGGAGGGATAGCAGTGTGGTGAAGTCTGTGAAGAAGAGAGAGACCATCAATGAGATAGATAGACATAGTAATTACAAAAATGGACTCAAACATTGTAATGATTGAGGATGGCACATGGTTACACAGTGTTTTATTCGCTGGTAAATGGGTCACTATTGGTTGGGGCCAACTCGGGCATCGAACAAAAACAAAAACAAATACATAAACATATGCCATATTTTTTGTTAAAATCCATCTCAAGAGTAGCAATACCTACAGAGTGTATGATGGTTACTGTATAAATTACACAGATTTGGTTTCTTGCATCCTGCAATATGTTGTTGCTAGGTGCCATCCAGTGGACTCTGACCACCTTCGCCCTATCCACAACAGAACGGAACACTGCCTGGCCCTGCACCATCCTCACAATTGTGCCTATGTCTCGGCCTGTCGGTGCAGCCACTGTGTCAATCCATCTCGTTGAGGGCCTTCGTTTCCAACTCCCTCCACTTTACCAACACGATGTTCTCCTCCAAGGACTTGTCTCTCCTGACCAATATGTCCAAAGTATGTAGGACAAAGTCTTGCCATCCTTGCCTCTAAGGAGCACTCTGGCCCTACTTCTTCAAATATAGATCGGTTTGTGCTTTTCTCAGTCCATGATACTTTCAATATTCTCCTCCAGCACCCCAATTCAAAGGCATCTGTTCTCCACAGTCTTCCTTATTCAATGTTCAAATTTCACATGTATGTGATGTAATGAAGAACACCATGCCTTGGGTCAGTTGCACCTTAGTCCTTAAAGAAACACCCTTGTTCTTCAATACCCTAAAGGGGCCGTATGCAGCAGATTTACCTAATGCAAAACATCTCTTGACTGCTGCTTTCATGAGCATTGATTGTGGATCCAATTAAGATTGTGGATCCAATCCAAAAATCCTTAACAATTTCAACCTTTTCTCCATTTATCGTGATGTTACCTATTGGTCAAGTTGTGAGGATTCTGGTCCTCCTTATGTTGAGCTGTAATCCATACTGAAGGCTACAACCCTTGATCTTCATCAGCAAGTGCTTTGATTCTTTCTCACTTTCAGCAAGCAAGGTTGTGTCATCTGTACACCCTAGGTTGTTAATAAGCCTTCCCCCAATCCTGATGCCACACTCTTCTTTATATACGCAATCCAGCTTCTCTGATGATTTGCTCAGCATATAGATTGAAGAAGTATAGTGAGAGGACACAACCTGGACGCACACCTTTCCTGACTTTACACCATGCAGTCTTCCCTTGTTCTGTTTACACAACTACCTCTTGATCCATGTACAAGTTCCAAATGAGCACAATGAAGTGTTCTGGAATTCCTCCTCTTCTTAAGGTTCTCCACAGTTAATTATGGTCCACATGGTTGAATGCCTTTGCATAGTCTATGAAACACAAGTAAACATCTTTCCAATATTCTGTGCTTTGATCCAAGATCCATCTGACATCAGCAATGCTGACTATTTGGAATGAGTATGATACATTAGACCAGAAAAAAAACATTCACTACAAAATAAAGAAATCTAAATAAAACATAGACTTTGGTTATTAATAATGTATTGATATAAGTTCATTAACTACAGTAAAATGATATTGGGTAAAATCAGCAGGAGGGTATGTGGACTCTCTGCTATCTTTGTAACTTTTCTATAATCTAAAATTATTCTACAATGAAAAGTGTATCTTGAATATATGGGCCTAAAAATCAGACCAGTAACTTCAAGAAATACCACATGAACCCAGAATTGGTCTCCAGTATGAACCACATTCACCATTTATATATTTCTAAAAGTATTAAAATTGCATGTTACCAGTAACAATGCTGCTTTGCCTAAACAGAGCCAGAATCTAGCTGCTTAAAATAGGTGGCACCTTTCTAGCTCCCTCCAAACGGGCGTCCTCCACCTGCAGCGCCCGATTCCTGCATCTGTCTCCTTCTTTCCCCAGAAATGAAAGAGTGGAACTATGTCATGGATGACACAATGAAATGTATCCCATAATTTTATGCAAGTTACACCTAGGTTATACCTTTTTGGCAAATCACACAGCCCTCTGGTGTGTTAGATGCTTCAGCAGACTAAGTGCATTTGTGCACGAGTATGTTATTTGTGCAGGAGCATTGCCAGTGGGAAAATGCAGTAGATCTTCATCCTCATGACAGTCATGTGAAATCTGAACATTGACAATGGGCATTTTCGTAAGTGAGAGCCATGTGAATTTCACTTGCTACTCCTAGGGTGAGGCAAATCTGCATCTTGAGGTTGATCTCATGCCTCAACTCACTGGCTGTGTCTCTCAGGCAAGTCACTTAACCTCTCTCCTCATTCTATTTCCCATAGATTCATAGAGAACAGTAGCTCTATCTTAAATGGCTGCTTATAAGCTTTACGACCCCAGTCGCAATTCACCAAACTAGAATGTAAAACACTATTTTTATGAACTCTGTTATGATAATTGATTGAGTTGCATCTTGAGACTCAGAAGGACTAGGAAGTAGAACCCAGTATCCCAATCATGTGAGATGCGTGGTTGTCTCTCAGAAGTATCTAAAATTGTGCCACAGATATGCTTTATTTTAAGGATGACTACATATGTAGCAGATAATCCAAGAAGCTGAAGAAAATGTGTCATCAGAAACATGTATTAGACAAAAATATCCAGATGTAAGGCTATTACTTCACATTTCCTCCATATAGGTCCATACGTTTCTGAAGTTATTGTTTTCATCTCTCTAACCCTTCCCTGATGAATTTCTTACTATTCAAGTCAAAGTAATATTTACTGATGGTTATCTATCTGCTAAGTGCCGTGCTAAATGCTTTCCATGCATTTCTATATAAACCAAACAATGAAGCTATGAAATGAATAGTATGATTACACTTACCTGGAAATTATTGCTATGTTTATATGGAAAATAGATGAGAGAGCTCAATTGGAGGCTCAGTCCACATGTATTTATATAGAAATACTAATAGAGGGTTGCTAAGTGTCAGAACATATTCTGTAGGTTTAAATGAACATAATAGATGAAATGCTGAAAACAAACAAACAAAAATGTGAAGTCCAGCCTCACATCCAGATGGGTTGTATAATTGAAGGGAAGAAATTAAGAGCCAGACAGGGGTTTAAGGGTGCTCACCTCTGCTATGAATTCAGGAGCCAGGGCCATGCGGAAAGAGATATTTCCAACAACAGTTTATATTTCTCAGGGCATGCAAGCGCCCCTAATTACAGGTGAGCACATATGTAACACAGTGAATTGTACCCTAACCCTAAAGGTCCCTGAATTCATTGAAAGAGTAACCTAACACCAGTGCTGGGGACAAGTAAGGGGGGTGACTGTCCCCTGAGTATGGAGAGCAATTGCACGTCTGCTCCTATAGATAAAGCTGTGGGCCAGATAGCAATCCGCCATGTGCTTGTAAGAGGAAACTTTAAGGCAACACTATGATGGGAGGATACTGCGGAAAACAATATTAATTATGAGAATGTGATTGGGGCTCATCTCCAACTCACAAGTGTGAATACCGCCCTCCACCCAGAATCCTGGCCTTCCAGGATTCTTAACTATGAGAATAAAGAATTTAACCACACATACTTTTGTGTGTTTCCCACACAAAAACAGCTATTTCAATTAAAAGAGAAAATGAAGTTTATCCATCTTACTTAGAAATACCAAAAGTCTTCACTCGCTATTAAAAATAAAAGGAAGAGAGATGTTTATTGACCCATATTACCCATGCTCCTTCAGTCTTCTCTGCACCAAAGATCTTATCAAACCTTCTTTAAAGCATGTAGTGTTCTCAAAGCCAAATAATTAATAATTTGCAATTTTTAAGACTTTCAATTTTATTTTTCATATTTCAATGTTAATAATAAATGCCCACTTGTTTAAAAATATGGGAGCCAGATAGAACAGATTCTTAAAAATCCAAAAATTGACAAATATTTATGGAATGTTTGAATAATAAGAACCTTCCTGGAATATCAGGGTCACTCCTACTGTTATGTTTGTTATTTTCTGAAACCCCTTCTTCCAGCATAGGCACATTGGCAGCCAATCGGGCTCTAGTGTACTACTGTGTACGCATGTCTCCATGCCCATGCACGAGTAGGGAAGAGTTCTTTTCTGTAGGGCTTTATCTTACTGAATGGGAATATAATTCAAAGTGCAGAGTATGGCAACCTTCTTTGAATGTCGACAATCTATTGAAATAGTTCACAGTAAAAAATGTTTTTAATTAATTAAAGTGCTCTGCTCCTTGAAGCTGGGCCATAGGTGAAAACCTACTCAAAGGCTTTAAAAAATTCCCAGCTCTATTTTACTTTAAATGCTGAACTTACCAACATCTATATGCTGTCGTGACTGGGTGCCAACAAGTGGGTTCTAGCTCACGGTGATCCCAGATGCAACAGAATGAAGCGCTGCCGCTGGGCGTCGCTGTGTTGGGTCCATTGTTACAGCTGCGTGTTGCTTTGTTTTGTTGAGCACCTTCCTTTGTGCCGGCCCTCTTCTGTGCCAAGCAAGACGTCTTTCTTGGTGCTGGACATGAGACAAAAGAGCACCTGGTTGTACTTCTTCCACACCTCTATACTGCTTGTAATTCAGTGACAACACCTCCAGAAAAAGCCTTCGGCAATTTAGAAAGGTCCCTGAGCTCTAGATAATAAGCCACATTTTCAGTGCAGTTTCTCCCCTGTATCGTCCAATGTTGTGCTCTCAACAATCTCACCGAACCGAGAGAACAAGAAATGTTACCTTTATAGAGAGAGAAACAAGTTGCCATAAGTGAGTTCCAAGAAACTACCTACCACAACTACCAGGACAGGATGTTAAAGATCCTGGGATACCTAACTCGACATTCCCACAGACAACACTGCTCCCCACCAAGCAAGATGAGTCACCGGTGAAAGTGAATCTTTTAAAGAACGAGGGCTTTTATTTTTGCTTTTAAACTTTTTATTGTGAATTGGGTGAAGACCCAAAGAGCAGATGTCAGCTTCCCACCTGACAATTCCTACGCATTTAATTGCTCTCATTCATGGCCATTTCCTCCACGTAGCTCACGTACCCATGTCCTCCCTGGACTTGGAGAGCGGGAGGGGCAGGCAGGTTTTTTAAAATAGCTATCCCTGAGAGCATTCACTTGATAAAATAGACTGTCCACTCACGGTTCATTTCTCTAACTTGTATAACGGTTTTACTATTATTTTACACTTATTAGCTATCACCAGAAGATCTTCTCAAGAAATGTTTTTCTAAAAACATGGCCCACAACGATGAACACACTGAGAGGGCATGTACTGGTTGCACCGATCATTTCATTAGAATTCTGTCGATCACCTCAAATTACCCAAATGAATATATTTTACATCAATATTATACTACCCTACTAGCCTCACATTGCTGACATAACCTTATTCCACCAGGCAGGAATTGATCGTACTTTGAATTTCGGTAAGTGTCTAGATTCCTTGGGTGGTCTCCGGTCCTCCACAGAAGTGCCCACGTGGTAAGACAAATGGCCGAAGACAGAGGAGAGCATGCCGTGGCCGAGGCAGGACAGCTTGCACTCCTTGGCATCACATTTAATAAATTACAGCCGAGCAGCTCTGAGTTGCCTCCTAACTGTCCATTTTCAGGTGGCCCTCCTGCCAAAGCCCGGTCACCAGGCTGCATTACACAGCTCAGGCCGAGCACTCAGATTTGGAGCTATAGGTCTGATTTATTTCAAGTTTTTCAGCTGGCAAACACAAAAAAGTGCTTTTGAGCAGCAGCAGCAGATGAAGAAATAACTTGCGATGAATGGAAAATGTTAGGAAAGCTCGGGCTAGACAATTCTATGAGTCATTACTGAGCTATCTAAGGGCCCAGAGATTCCAGTCCACTCATTAAAGTGTGGGCTGAAATGTTGCTTTATTTTTCAAGAATTTCCATGGGAGGCCCTTAGAGGGAAAACAGGAGGAGGTCACACTGACTGCCGCCAGCAAACGCCTATCTTCAGAGTGGTCAGATGCTGGCCCGACGTGAAGACACACCACGTCACAAACAAGATCTCCTCCAGTCCTAAGTGATTTTAAAAGAGCTTATGACCCTATTTTTAAAATGGACTGAATCCATCACAAAAACGGTTCTAAATGAATTAATGTGGCTTTTGAGTAAAGGTTAATAAACTCTGGGTTCATTAACACAACACTATTTTGGGTAAGCTGTAAAATCTTAGAATGTTAATTTTTTTAAAAAGGAAGAAAATACCCTGAGACAGGAAATCATTTTAGATCTGCAATTTTCTCTGTAGGAAGAAATTATCACCTGCTCTTCTTTCAGACAAGGGAACAAAATGAAGAATAAATCTAAGATGAAGCAGTCACCCTGTGTATGTTAAATCAGAGTTGATAGTACTATAGCTATTACCAACCTACTACATACAAAGTGTGTATGCTTTTGAGACAATTTGTTCAGATTTGAGAAGTGTCGATAGCATTCCTGAGAAGCTATGGAGGGCAACAGTTAAGAATGCAGTGTAAATGCTGGCTCCCAGTAGTGTAGTGGGTTGTGTGTTGAGCTAATGACAAGGTCAGCAGTTTGAAACCACCAGTCAGTCCACTGGAGAAAGATGAGGCTTTCTACTCTTGTACAGATATACAACTCAGAAACCCAAAAGGGCAGTTCTACTGTGTCCTATTTGGTCAGTGTGAGTCAGAATTAGCAAGTTTGTGGGGGGGGGGGTATTCCTTATTAACTTAAAATTTCAGCATCAGTGTCTTCTAGAAAAATTTTAAAAAGGATAGTGTGTTGGGGCCTCTGAGCAGTACAAATGGTTAACATGCTTGGCTGCTAAACAAAATGTCGGAGGTTCAAAAGTTTCTCCAAGGAAACCCCTAAAGCCCAGGGGTTAAAACTCTGTGGAGCACATTCTACCCTGACACCTGAGATCACCATTAGCTTGAATGGCCATCCAATAGGTACTTAATAACACACCATGATGAACTGAAACATTTAAAGCCATACACATACATCACAACAACAACAAAACCCTCCCTGCCCTTGAGCCCATTCAGACTCACAGTGACCCTGCCGGACAGACAAGAGCTGTGCCTGTGAGTTTCCCAAACTATAACTCTTTCCAGGAGTAGAAAGCCTCACCTTTGTCCTGGGCACGTTGCTGGTTTGAACAATGACCTTGGGGCTTCCAGCCCAGCAGGTAACCCGCTACGCCACTGGGCTCCGTCACGGAGCCAGCTGCAAAATTCATGATGATTGATCTTTCAAATAAATCTCCAAATGAGACAGGGGGAGTGGAATTTGAAACTACTGTACTTTGGGTGGTTTCATTTTAGCTATCTAGTTGACTCCTGCTTTCCAAATTGTTTTTATTGGAATTGTAAATGCATCATTTATGTAGTAAATGTGAAAACATTTTAAATACGTAAAATCATTATTGCATTTCACCCTTCAGGAATCCAAAGCATTTACGGATTTCCAAAATTGTGTTTTACACATGTGGACACATCAGCAGAGTGCAACACATGTCTAGACCAGCTCCGGAGGGAAAAAGATCAGAAAAGAAAGTATGCCCCCTGCTGTCCATGGAATGTAAAAGGCTCCAAAAGTCTATGAACAATGAGTCCTACCCAGAAAATGAGGCTTGGATTATTTCCTTCTAATTTCCTTGATTTGGATTCCAACTTTTTACCTTTTAACAAGTGCGTGATCACGGGTATGCAACTAAAGTTATTGCAAACAGGTCTACTCATGATCTCTTCTGCATGATGAAGAAGTGTTAGGTTGTTCATCTGTCTACTTAGGTCCGTCTGCTTTGATCACTTATAAGCACATGAAAGTGCAGGATGGTGTGCTTTCTAAGCATTGGTTTGCAGTTATTAAGAAGCCCTAGGGCTCATGAGGGA
>NW_022103899.1:14932523-14934990 GCF_000313985.2 Echinops telfairi
GTTGGGATGTTTTCGTGATGCGCATTTTCTTTGCATAAAACTCTCTCTTATACATGAGTTGCTGTGGATTTGTTTCTCCAAAGTACCCAGACTAATACAATATGTAAGATAGGACTCACCCATTGAATGAGTAGGTCCATCAGAAATGTACAAATTCATAGATCATAGCTTCGTTGTAGATTTCTAAAGTGCTAAAGTCCTTGTAGAAATGTATGTTTTTATAACTATAAAACACTTTAAGCATGCATACACTGTCTACCTTTTATAGTGGTAAATTACAAGTCAAAGAACAGCCTATTAAAATTTAAGGAAGTTTAGGGGAGACAACATGGCAGTTTCGCCGTGAGGACCGTCAAGCAGGGATGAAAATAGATGTGCCTGGAAGCAGATGTTTCGAAGAGTTTCTCGGCATAACATCATTTGCCATACCGTCTTAAACACGCATCTTGGTACACCATGGCAGTAGCAGCAGTAACATGGGCACTATCAAACAGAACTGTCCTGAAACATTTCTTATCAGTTCGAAATGGAGTTTTATACAGTGTTTGTCATCAATCTACACCGCCTCTCCCAGATGATTGCCATTGCAAGGTAGAGCTTGCTTTGGCATCAGATGGCAGGACAATAGTATGCTACCACCCTTCTGTGGACATTCCATATGAACATACAACACCTGTTCCTCGGCCAGATCCTCTACATAACAGTGAAGAAACACATGATCATGTGCTGAAAACTACATTAGAAGTGAAAGATGAGCCCCTTAAACAACAAGAACCTATGATAGAACAACTTAGCAGAATGTTCTTTATTACGAAGCACCATTGGTATCCTCATGGGCAGTATCACAGATGTCGTAAGAAATTGAATCCTCCAAAAGACAGGTGATTTTGAGGTTCTCATTGGGAATCATAGAGAAATGTTACCTTTTGCCTCATTTACAACTTGAAAAAAATATCCGACGTAGTCCCTACTATGTTACAAATAAACTAATTTTTTTAAATAAATAAATAAATAAAAATTTAAGGAAATTTAATTGAGACATTTACTAAGTTCCTTAATAAAACTCATAAATTAAATGCATAAAAATCTGTTATATTTTAATTTCATTATATAGAAAGTCTTCACTCTAAAGGATTTTTTTTAATGCATGCATCTTTGGTCAAGATCTTTACATTGATTCAAGATAGAAGATGGCAAGGTTAAGCCTTGTTCCTGTTTTCTAGATCAGTGCATTGGATCTTGGCAGTGCTTACATCTTGGCAGGAAACTGAAGACCAGGTTTATTCTCATTTTCTTCCCATGCCATTTCTATCATTCACTAATTACTACAATTACAAAGTTATTTAATTAATTTTAAATAACAAAAGCCACAAAGTAGTGAGACATTTTCATTTTCTCGGTTTCACTCCCTTTTATTATTAATAATAACTTCAATACATTCTTCAAATTATTATCATAAGTACCATCTTTTTCTTCCACAACTTTATTTTTTTAATTGTATTAAATTTTCACATAAATTAACATGGATAAATACCTCCAGAACAGGTGTTAGTTCACTCCAGATGTATCTCAGAAATATAAAAAGTGGTTGTAACCCACGTTCCCAGAGAAACTGACTCGGAAATTATGACTCATTGAGGTCATTTTTCTTCATCAAGGCCTAGATTATTGTGTTTTAGTTTGCACTATTGAATAATTCTCTTGACTTTTTTCCTATGAGCAAGAAAGGCCTTTTGTTTTAAAAAAAAAAACTATTTTCTATATTATTTTGTCAGAAATTATAGATTATGTTAAACTGCATTAATATAATATCTTTGATATATATTCTGGGTAACTTATCTGAACATACTTGGACAGTCTATATTAAAATGGAGAGTCTTCCTACAAGAAAGCCATGCCTAGTTATAATTAACATCTCAAAGTTAAGACAAAGATAAAAACGAATCATCCAGATAAAGGAGACCATCAGCATGAGGCCATAATGATGTCCGTAGGCTCAACAGCCATGGGGTAAATTATAAAGCATAGAAAACAAAAGAAATTCATCAAAAAATATGATTGGCAGAAATCGATTCATCAACTACCCAGGCAGTACTGTGAAGGTGGGAAAGGGACCGTGACTGATTACATGCATCAGTGCAGATTAGAAAAGCTCACAGGATTGAATCTGGTCTCCTGGGTCAGGGTATGATTTATGACCTATCAACCCTGCTACCGCAATTTCCAGTAAGGGCTTACCCAGGCAAGTCCTGCGGTCAGGATTGCTCCTTCCTGGGCTGCCAGGGGAGTCACAGCAATTCACTTTCAAACACATTCTGCTTGTGTGCACAACTGTTAGGTAAATGTTGCACAGCTAACTGAAAGGTCAGAAGTTCAAACTCAAGGGCCCTCCTCTGCAAAAGCATGAGGCTTTCTGCTCCCATAAAAATTAAGAACCGGGGAGGAGGAGAGACTGGAGCACATCCTG
>NW_022103899.1:14938901-14960685 GCF_000313985.2 Echinops telfairi
GACTTGCAAGGTTGAATTCTAGTCATGGTAGTGGGAGCGGGGAGGAAACATTTAGGAACTAGAGGAAAGTTGTATTTCTCATCGCTGTTACATTGCACCCTGACTGGCTCATCTCCTCCCCGAGACCCCTCTGCAAGGGGATCTCCAGTGGAGGCCGTCAATCTTATAAAGGGTTACAGTCTCGGAAACTCACAGGGAAGTTCTACCTTTTCCTAGGGTCACTAGTAATCACCATCAACCCAATGGCAGTGAGTTTGGTTTTGGATTATATATCAAACCTTCTACAAATCTAGCACCAGAATTTGTGCTCTACAACAGAGTAGAACAGTGTAACACTGAGGCATTACACTGAGGGAAGCGTTTGCTACACCACTCATCCACCAATTCCCATCAGTCACTGGTTGAGGATTGCTTCCAAGAGGCGAAAATGTCCAAACATTTCTGGTCTGACTCCTGTGTAGTGCAAGTAGACTCTGATAACAGAAACATCCCAAACTTTGGAAGTTGTTCTCCAGCATACAACAGAATATACTGCAACATCGAGTTAAGGATAAGACATTGTCAATGTGAACTACACTTTCAATTTATCTCTGAAGTTAATTTTTCACCTAAAATAAATATTAACTATAAGCTACTTTCATAAGTAGATTTCTACTGTCATAAGTAGATTTCTTTCTACCAAAAACTAAATCACCCATTAATTTTGCTAAGTATAAATTGCAATCTTTATCAATAATTATGTATGGCCCTTACCAACACATATATAGAAAATTATACATTAAAGTTCAAATTCTCAGGAGTCAAATCTCTTAATGCAGGGTCATGGATAGGGTAAACCACATTGTTCACTCTGGAGAATTGTAGTCATTGTCATTGTGATGAATTTATCTGAGGCCAATCATAATTTGGGGCTGAATTTACCTTGTTTTGTATGCTTTTATAAGAAATTAAATGAGGTCAAGCGACACGTTGCATTTGCTAAATCTGCTGCACATGCTTTAGCAAGTGTTGAAAACAACGGATGTTACTTTGAAGCCTGAGGTAGACCTGACCCGAACTATTTTCAATCACCTCATATGCATGCTAAATTTGGGCACTGAATAGGAAGACCAAAGAAAGATTGGCGCATTTGAATTCTGGTGCTGGAGAAGAATATTGAAAGTATTATGGATTGCCAAAGGAACAGAGCTGCATTGGGAAAAGTACAGCGAGAAGGCTCTTTAGAAGCAAGGGTGGTGCGACTTCAGTTTGCATACTTTAGACATATTATCACAGCAGGCCAGTCAGTCCCTGGAAAAGGACATCTAGTTTGGTAGAGGAATAGAACACACACACACACACACACACACACACACACACACACACACACACACACAAAGGAGGTTCCTCAAGGAGATGGATTGACAGAGTGGCTGCAACAATGGGCTCAATCCTAACGATTGTGAGGCTGCTGCAGGACAGGGTAGTGTTTCAGTTATGCGTCGAGTTGCCATGGATGGGACTGAGCCAACAGCATCTAACAACAACAATATAATTTAGCGAAGTGGCTGTGAATCCTTTGGACACATATGGTCTCGTGCTGGTGGTCTCTCTCGTCTGGATGATTCATTTTGTCTTTGCCCTTTTTGCCCTTTTGTCGGCTGAATAAGTGGATTGCTATAAAAAAATGTATTCCATTATGGCTCTCTTTTTTCCCTTCAACAACATGTCCTCCTGTCAGCTAGTATTTGTATATTTTGAGGTAGAACTGGCCATGACATATAAACCTTCATCAGCTCTGATTTATTGTTTTGATTTTTAGAAAGCTAATAGCAAACTTTCAGTTATTTCAGAAAGTTTGTTATACTCCTACTAAGTGATGAACTTTTGTGTCAGAGTCTAAAATCAGAGGCACTAGTGTGTGGAACTAGAACAGAGTAGAACTGCTCCCTTGGCTTCTGAAGCTGTAAATCTTTACAGAAACACAAAGCCTCATCTTTCTCCCTGGGAGCAGCTTGGGGATTCAAACTGTTGACTTTGTGGTTAGCAATCAACTCAAAACACACAAGGATTCCCCACTAAGTCCCCTTTTCAAATCTCCTGCATTCAAATTCCTGAGTGCCTCAAGAAGTCACTATTCTATGCGTTAGCTCCTTGTTCAACTATGTGAGAATGCTGGCTTCTTTATAGAACATCCAAAAATAAATAAAATAGAAAAGAACAACATCCACCTTCACTCTAAGAATCTGGACAGCTTCCCAGCCTGTCCCAATCTCTGCACTTCAGGAAATCTCACATCTAGTTTTACAGAATGCACGTCTTCCCTCTAAGTCACCAGTCTATCATCAGCGTATTTATTTTATAGTTTATCTAATGTAATTCAATTTGAGGAGCTGATATCAAGGGCTCAAGTAGAAAGTGAATGTTTTGAGAACGATGATGGCAACAAATGTACAAATGTGCTCGACACAATGGATGGATATATGGATTGTGATAAGAATTATACGAGCCCCCAATAAAATGATTTTTAAAAAACAACAAAAAAGAAACACACAAGAAAATTTCAAGGCAATATATAGAAGGCATTTCAAATGACTTCCAAGAGAAAAAAAAGCCAAACATACCCTGGAATTCTATTATCCTTTCTACATAGATGATCTTAAGTAAACGGCTTTCAAACACAGAGACTCATCTCACACTCACTCCTTGCAGTATAGCATAAAAGGTTCCAGTTTATGCTTTTAATGAGGACTTTACTTCTTAAAATCACTCCATCTATCATGAAGGTAAATGCCTACACATGTCAGTGTCACCTCATAATCCCCTGTAGCTGAGAGTATTACCACTCCTGTGCCTTGTAGGAAATATCAATTATGAACCCATTTGGAGCAAACCCAGAGTTTAAATTTCTCACTAGTATCTTTTTTTTCCATATAGGGCTCCAAATGGAAAATAAACTTTCAAGCTCATTACCAAGACTTGTATATGCTTATCTAGTCTTGTTTTTGCAAGTGGAGCCATACTTTAAACGGTTTCTTATGCTAGAGACTCGGTACCAGTTCCTTTGCTCACCTGCACCCAAGAACATGGTTCTTACCCTGATGCAGGTATTAAATTCTCATCTCATAGACTCTGTATCAGCAGTTCTCAACCTTCCTAATGCCGTGACCCTTTAATACAGTTCCTCATTTTGCGGTGACCCCCCAACCATAAAATTGTTTTCATTGCTAATTCATAACTGTAATTTTGCTACTGCTATGAGTAGGGCGGCCCCTGTGAAAGGGTTGTTTGACCCCCAAAGTGATCACGACCCACAGGCTGAGAACAGCTGCTCCATATGAAGCCCCTAAATCCCCATGAGCTTCATTTGCTCAGCTTCCATTTAACATTTTGCCATTTATTTCTCTCAGTTTCTGGTACTTGGAGATTATTGTTCCTTTCTGCTACAACAGTGTGTTTTAAGTTATTTTAGATACTTGCTTTTTCCCTGGCTCCTCCCTTCAATTCCTATGAGGTTGCCACCCACCACAGGGCAGTAGAAGACTGAACTCCTTTGGGTCACATCTCTGACACATGGTAAAGAAGGTAGGCCAGCCTCCATGGCCAGCCTCCTTTATCTCTAAAATCATCCTTGTCTCCAACCTGAATAATTCAGTGACCAAAAGAATGCACTGGAAAGCAGGCAGGTAGTGCATGCAGAGCGTGAGTGCCACAGGCAATCCAAGCACTATGTTCATGTATGAACTCGCAGCTTAGGAGAAATTAGTATCTGTGTTCACTGACTACTTATGACATTGACCTCCCACCATCAAAGCAAATGGTGGTTCTGTATTGCATTCTTTGAATAGAGGTTGAGAATGGGGCTTAGAAGTTTGACAAGCAAGCATATAAGTGAATCTCACTAACATATCATATTGAATTTACAAAGGTTCAGGGGAAATTAAACCAAAACCAAAAAGTCAAACTCACTGCCATCAAGTGAATCTTGACTCAAAGCAGCCCTCTGTAGGTTTCCAAGAGTGTAGTTATTTATGGAAGTGGAAAGCCGTCTTTCTTCAGCGGAGATGCTGATGGTTTCGAACTGCAGACCACACAGATCTCAGCCCAAGTTGTAACCACTACACCACTAGGGCTCCCTTCAGGGGGAACTAATTTTTTTTAATCCAATATATCAAATTTGTCTCACATTTGAAAAGTGTGTCCTTCATTAACCTCCCACACCCCATGCAGACATCTTTGAGTGAAGGCACTGTGTCTAGTACCTCATTAAAATTCAGGTCTTAATGAGAGACAGGGAACACTAAGAACTTGTTACCCATCATATTGCAAAAAGAAAAAGTTGTGGCTTAAAAAGTAACAATTAGAAAAGCACAGATGGGAAAGCATGTTGAGAAGCATCAAGGACTGGCCAGAAAGAGGTGATCAAAAGGAAAGCATCTAAATTAGAAAGAGAAAGAAAGACAGCCTCGCAGCATAGATAGCACTGTGCCCCTGTGTGTGTGCCGGGGCATGTGCTCATACTGGGCCATGACTGAAGAATCACAGATGGAATTTACTAATTTGTGACTAAAGACCTGACTCTGCGCTAAGAGCTTTTTATAAATTATCTCCTTTAGTTTCACAATAACTTTTGAGATAAACACTATAATTGCTTCCATTTTAGGCTTAGACAGATTATATAAATAGGTCAAGGCCATGCAACAAGGTGTGTGTGACATGTAGTGGATCTAGAATTCAAAGGTAGATGTGTGACTCCAAAGGTCACACTCAAGGGAATATCACCACACAATTCACTGTTTTCTCAAAGGAAGTCATGAGTTTAGCATTCAATATCTGCTACATCAAAAAGGAGCCCATGTAGACAAAGAATGTTTAGAAACTGATTGTGGTACCAATTGCACATTCTACTTGGCATGATTGAAATTTGGAATGATATTATATATGTATTAAATCCCAACTAATAATTTTTTTTCACCCGGCATTATCATTGAGAGTAGACTAAATAACCATTTAGCCATGTATAGTGAGCCCTTAAATTCTTTAACCATCATTTAAAGCATTGAGATTTGGGGTAAAGTAGGTAAATATTCTAAGTGTTCCAAGAGAGAATTGTTTGACTTCTTTTATAAAGAGGCTATAGTCTCATAGTTTGTGCTTCATTTTCACAGATTTGAGGTAATGTGATAGATTAAGGTCTAAACCAATTCAACATACCAACCGTCGGCTGGTGTGGAGTTGAACTGTCCTCCCATGTATGTGCACCGAGGGTGGTAGGACGTGGCCCCCACACCATTTCCTTAAGAGGTAATTGTTTGGAATGGGAGTTTTTCATGTTCCCCTTTTATATTCATAGATTGGAATGAGATTTTCATTTCATCTCATTTTTTTATAAGATCATAATATCAAGAAGAGAAACCTTCAATTATGATTTAATAGTGCTATATAAAGTCCAATTTTTAGACATGCTATCAGAAGAGATCAGTCCCTGGAAAAAGACATCATGTTTGGTAAAATGGAAGGACATTGAAAAAGAGAAGACCTGAGAAGAATCTCTGAGAGGCAGGCTATCCGGATTCCATGGGGCTAAACCTGCAGCTCCAAAAAGAAGGGCCCAGGAAGGCATTGACAGGCCAACAAATCTTTCCTCGTGAGTGGCAGCAAAGATACCAGCAAGCATATGCATGCTCAGTCAACAGGTGAGGGAGATGAGAACGGAGACCCAAGAAGGAGGGTGGATGCCAAGAGAATAGAGCACTGTCTAAGGATTGATGACTTTGAGATTGGGCATTGGCAGGGCAAGGGGAAACTTGGCAATGTGTACCTGGCTCGTCTCAAGAAGAACCACTTCTTCATGGACCTGACAGCTCTCTAAATCATAGATAGAGAAGAAACAATTGGAGCCTCAGCTGCTCCAGGAAATTGAACTCCAGGCCCATCTACAATATCCCAATATCCTGTGCCACTACAACTATTTCCATGATCATCAGCAGGTGTACCTTATCCTAGAATACGCTCCAAGGGGTGAGCCCTACAAGGCGCTGCAAATGAGTCACAGACCGGATGAGCAGCACACAGGCATGATAACGGAGGAGCTGGGAGAGGCCCTGATCTACTGCCAGCAGAAGAAGGTGATTCACAGGGACAGTGAGCCGGGGAACCTGCTGTTGGGACTCAGGGGGGAGGTGAAGGTTGCAGACTTTGCCTGGTCTATGCACACTCTCTCTCTAAGGAGAAAGACAGTGTGTGGGACTTGGGACTACTTGCCCCCAGAGAAGATCTGAGGGAAGAACGTATGATGAGTAAATGGATCTATGGTGTATCCAGTGCTCTGCTATGAGCTGCTAGTGGGAAGTCCACCTTTTGAGAGCCACTCACCCACTGAGAGCAGAAGGTGGACATGAGTCCCCTCCTCCACCCAGTGCCTTCAGGGGCCCAAGACATGAGCTCCAAGCAGCTCAGATATCATCCATTGAAGCAGATGACTCGAGTAGTCCTGGAGCACTCTTGTGTCCAAACCCACCCACCGAGGGTGTTGCTTCCCACTACTCATATGGTTTCCCCAGCATGTTTGGTCCTGTGCCTTGGTGCTTGCTTGAAGAGCTACCTGGCTCTGCTACCTCATCTGTCTTTTGTGTTTTATGATGTCAGATCCTAATGAATAAAAGTGGAATCGCTTTGTACCAGAATGAAGAAGAAGGCCTCAGGGAGATGGAGGGGCACAGTGGCCTAATGATGAGCTCAAACATGACAGTTAGGAGGTTGGCTCAGGACCGGGCAGGGTTTCATTCTGATGTTGACAGGGTCACTATGGATCACAACTGAACAGCAGCCGCATGTAAAGTAACCCTGTAAGACCGAATACAGGCAAAGTATCTTGTAAACTTTTATCTTTCAGCATAAAGTGAGGACTCCTTACATATTAATACAAAATGCCCTTGCTTGAAAACATGTGTCTCTGACTCTCTGGACTCTTACAATTTCTCTGTGAGACTGCATACTTTACCATCTTCCTGCACTCAATTTGCATCCTTAGGCAAAGTGACATCTCTGAGGGGTTCCGGGGAGCCATCAGCAAGAACAGATTCACAGTGATTCCCCTGAGTGCTGACATAACTGACAACATACCTCTGATTTAATAAAGGAAAATAAAGTTGCTTTGCATAGGGCATGAGATTGTTTGTTTGTTTGTTTGTTTGTGGTAAACTGAGGGACGAGATGAGATTGAAATGTAGCTAAATGTAGCTATGCTCGTTATTACAGGTCTGGAAAGCCAACCCTGGTGGGGGAAGACCCTCATGATTATGAGATATAAACAAATCTTAATAGACATTTTCTTTTTTTTTTAATCATTTTATTAAGGGCTCATACAACTCTTATCACAATCCACACATACATTAATTGTGTAAAGTGCATTTGTACATTCATTGCCCTCATCATTCTCAAAACATTTCCTCTCCACTTAAACCCTCTGCATCAGGTTTTCATTTTTCCCCTCCCTCCCCGCTCCCCGCTCCCTCCTGAGCCCTTGATAATTTATAAATTGTTATTTTGTCATATCTTGCCCTGTCCGACATCTCCCTTCACCTACTTTTCGATTGTCCATCCCCCAGGGAGGAGGTCACATATAGTTCCTTGTACATAATCGGTTCCCTCTATCCTACCCACTCTCCCTCTACCCTCCCTGTATCGCCACTCACACCACTGGTCCTGTAGGGATCATCCGCCCTGGATTCCCTGTATTTCCAGTTCCTATCTGTACCAGTGTACCTCCTCTGGTCTAGCCAGACTGGCAAGGTCGAATTCGTGTCATGATAGTGGGAGCGGGGAGGAAACATTTAGGAACTAGAGGAAAGTTGTATTTTTCATCTTTGCTACATCGCACCCTCACTGGCTCATCTCCTCCCCGAGACCCCTCTGCAAGGGGATCTCCACTGGCCTACTCATGGGCTTTGGGTCTCCACTCCACACTCCCCCCAATCATTCACTATATTAAGATTTTTTGTTCTGATGATGCCTTATAAGAAGACATTTTCAAGGCTAAACAAAAACGCTCCATAAAGGAACTGTCATAAAGGAGCTGCCATAAGGATGGACCATTCCTGTATCTGTGTCTTCACTGTGCCTGAAAGTTATCTGTAGATAAGAGCAATCAGGTTCTGCACCCTGACCTGGGGAAAATGTAGCCAACTCTGTTTACTCCTCTGGGGAGGGCTCAGGGGCATTCGAGGTCCACTAGCACTAGGTCAAGATGCTGTCATTTTTCATTGTTTCATATTGCATTGCTTAGAATATTGCCCATTGATTATGATGTGTGCTCACAGTATGACTTCTATGCCATTATATATCCCCATTGAAAGACGCATTCACTTTCTTGGTCCTGACATAGGGACAAAGAGCCCCTGTGCCCCACTGTCTGGCTTTATCATTTTCCACAATCGCCAAGTTGCTCCTTAGGACCCATTCGAGTGTTGGGGACCCATACCCCCAAAAAATGTTCTCATCTGGAACCCTTTGGAAACACAATCACAACAATTTTGTTAATTGTAACTTAGTGCTCAAAATTTTGAGATCCTTCCTGCTTCTAGCAGCTGAAGGGATAATGAAGTGGCACTTCCTTATACCTTCCTCCCTCAGTTCCTCATTCCATTACCCAAACCAATAAATGACATTCTATCAAAATGTATAGACTGCAATCTCAAACAGTGCAGATATAAATATGGACTTGTTTTTGTTGGGTTGGTTTTTTTTTTCAATCACTCCTTTCAATACTGCTTTCTCAAATACCTTTTTTCCACCCATAAATGCCATACTCGTATTCTGGGCAGAGTACTGTCATGTTTCAAAGATTCCATTTGAGGTTTTTAAAACCCAATTCAACCTCAACTTTGTCAACCCCAAGCATCAGGACAGAGTTAACCTTCTCAGGGGGATGTTGGATCAGGGTTGGACGAAGTCTGTGTGTCCACATTTTGTCAGGGTTGATCAGTCCCTAACACATCATCACCGGTCCGGTAGGTGCAATTTATAGTGATAATAAGTAAAGATTATAGTAAAGTCATAGAGAGCATGAGAAATAGAAGAGAATGAAATAATGGAGAATGAAATAAAGAATGAAATAATCAGACACATCTCATGGTAGCATGCTCACCTCAGCCTCACTTGGTGGTTACCGTGGAGAGAGAGAGATACTATTGCTAACCAAGGCTTTTATATTTTCTGGGGACGGGCAAGCCCCCTAATTACAGGTGAAGACGACATAAGTCACAGGAAAGGGTTGTACCCTAGGTAATACAATAATGGGAAGGGGTGATCTAGAGGTATCTAGTAATAGGAATGGGAGGTAAAGGGGGTACACATGTGACAAGATGGGCAGATCCTAGATTCAGGATGGCAGCCTAACTCTGGATGTCAATGAGCCGATTTGACTGGTTCTCTGGCTCACTATTGAAACCATTATCAGTAAGGTGTAAACCCCACCTACAGGAACCAAACCCAAGATTGCAAGCCTTTAGGGAGAAGTAGCCCATTGTCCTTTACAGCAGGGAGTGGACCCTACTTGTGGTGGGACCAGACAGTAGTCTGGCAGCTGACCGCCTTCAGGGAGGTAACTTGACAATCATTTACCATTAGCTGCAAGCAGTGTCCTAAGTCTAACATATACTTAGGAGAAATCTTTCTGTTTTCCACAGCATTTGTCTTCCTTTAGCCCTCTTTCTCCTCGCCCTTGTTCCGTCAGTGTGTTGGAGTTATAGAGAAGGGAGAAGGAAAAGAAGGGATGTCTATTTTAATTGACTGCTATTATAGTTCTCTTTGTATTGGCCTTCTTTGCTTCTTTGACTAGATGGTATTGTACTATGTGACAGTCATTCAAGTACTGCCTCTATTGTGGAGCCTGTACAAGTTCTTAGGAAAGCTTTCAGAGGTATTGTCTCAAATTTTAGCAGAGCACATTCTCTGTTAAAATATAATCCCCAAAGCAACCTCTCTTTCTGATCCCAACTCTTCTCTGGGAATATGACCAACCCCTTTCCCTGCAAGGTCTCCCTATCTAGAAACAAACTAGCCAAGTGGACAAGCCTATTAAAGCCAGGTTGTACATGCAATCTTATCTTTGTTACCAGATGGTGGGAGCGGAGGCTTTCTCCACCATGCCAACATTTTGTCTTTGCTTCCTCCTCTATTGAAACAGGCCACCAGGCAGACCAGGAAATCTGCAGGCTAAGCAGACCTCAAGTAGGAAACATAATTCCAGTACATCTCTCCTTTTCATAGCAACCTCCATTCTTTAAGATGGGTCCTCTTGGAGCCTCTCCCACTCCCAGCTTGACTTTAGAAGAGAAAGCATTTCCATTTTTCTCCAGGGGAAGGCAGGTAAAGTCTCTAACACAGTTACTGTGTTCCTGAAAATTCCAGTTTCAGCAACTGAGTCATTTTATGTAAAATAAAGAGGTGGTGGGAGGGGACAGGTGATGCAAAAAAGGCTAATATTGTCACTTAATCTGAATTCTGAAAGAGAAGCTAATAAATTCCCTGCGTTGAGCAGTTCTTTAAATTATCATACTTAATATTGTTAGGTAGTCTAGCGTAGGGTCTGGGGCGTCCATTATGCATGCCCAGAGGTCCGAGCTATGGAAACAAAGGAGTGGCACACTGCACATGCTCAGAGGTTCAGTTTTCCCGCAGGTACACCTGGGTGGGTGCTGCACCTGGATTGGCCCACTTAGCCCAGGTGAATTCAATCCAGCCAATGGGTTAGATCAGGGTTATCCACCATGCCTCCCAGCGGAATAATTGAAAAGGCAGGAGCCTGGAGCTGACCACGTGACTTTGCGAGCAATTTCCAGGCAGGCTGCACATTCGAGAGGAGCCCTGTGGGTGCCGTGTAAACCTGAAGCTTCTTCTAACGCTCATAAAACTCACTTGGATCACAAACCAGGCTTCGGTGTGACTTCTTTCTCACGCAGACTCAAGGACCAAGGTGTATCTCTCCTCTGAGATATCTAACAATATCTCAGATAGTTCAGCTCTCACCCTAGATACTAAACATCGAATCACACTGAGTACTAAGGAAGAAAAATTCCAAGTTTATAATTCTGCTCCACAGTGATTTTTTAAAATATTTTTATATTTTCCCCAATAAACAAAGAAATTATATAAGCACACAGTTATTGCCATATAGCTATCAATTTACATTTTCTCCACTAACTGCCCAAGAAAATATAACTGTTGCCTTGTTTGTTTTAAGCTAAAATTCTTAAATAATAAAACTTTAACATTCACTATCAGATACACAATTCCATTCGTTTTCAAAAAAAGAAATAATTTGGAAAGTACATTAATTCAATCAGGTCCTAATTGCTTTCAGGTGATCATTTATTAAAATGTGTCTTGTGCCAGTTAGGAAATAACTGGATAGCATACGCATAGAAACACATGTTGCTCAAGTCTATCTAACCTGCAAGGATAAACTTCCAAGACGTAATCAAAAATATTCTGCCTATAAGTAGGAGGGCATGCATATTTCAAAACTTGAAGAGTGAATACTTTCTATAAATAGCCTAGTTTTTGTAGACCATTAAGTATAAAGGATTGTTGTTGTAGTTGTTAGGTTAGATGGTTCTAACTCTCAGCAATATCATGTACAGCAGAATGAAACACCACCACCAGTCTTGTACCATCCTCACAATCGTTCTTATGTGTGAGCTCACTGTTGCAGCCACTGTGTCAATCATACTAAAGAGCCTGATCATTATGTCCTGACGAAACCTGATTCTTATCATAAGGAAGAGATTAAATTGTAAGGTCCTTCGTGTGCTATTTCTGAAATGATGTTAAATGAAGCGCCCCCGACATCCAAGTTTCAGTGCTACAGGGGAATGTTCCTCTCCCCACTAAGAAAAAAGTTTCTCACTAAAAGAACAAAAATGTCCTACCCTTCCAAAACTAAGCTCACTGCCATTGAATCAATGCCAACTCCCAGAGACCTGATAAGACAGGGTGAAACTGTCTCAGAGTTTCTGAAACTGTAACTCTTTCTGGATGTAGGAAGCCCAGGCTTTCTCCCACGGAGTGACTGGTGGTTTCAAACTGCTGACCTTGCAGTTAGCAGCCCAGTACCACTAGGGTTGGATCACAAATGCTGTTGCTATTGCTGTCAGGTACCATTGAGTCCATTTCAAATGAGAGCTACACCATGTACCACAGAACAAAACACTTCCCAGTCCTACACCGTCCTCACACTCACTGTCATATTCCATCCCATCCCTGCAGCCGTCATGCAAATCCATCTTGAACAGGATCTTCCTCCTTTCCACGGTCCCTCCCCTTCACTAAGCAGGAGGTTCTTTTCCAGAGACTGGTCTCTCCTGGTCTAAAATACACGAGACTAAGTCTCGCTGTCTTTGCTTCTAAGGAGCATTCTGGCTGTACCTCTTCCAAGACAGACTTGTTCCTTCCTTTGATAGTCCATGGTATTTTTAATATTCTTCACCAGCTCTGTAATTTAAATGGATCGACTCTTCTCCAGTCTTCCTTGCTCAATGCTCACGTTTCACAGGCATATGAGATGATTAAAATGCCATAGCTTGGGTTAGGTGCACCATTGTAATATGTGCACAAATGTGTTCGATACAATTGATGTATGGATTGTTATAAGAGCTATAAGAGCCCCCAATAAAATGATTTAGTAATTTTAAAAAAAGAAGACTAATGCAGCAAATTTACGAATGCAATGAGTCACTTGATCTCTTGATTGCTGCTTCCTTAAGCATTGATTGTGGATCCCAGCAAGATGCAATCATTGGCAACTTCAATTTTTTTTTCCATTTATCATGATTTTACCTATTGGTCTAATTGTGAGGATTTTGGTTTTCTTTACATTAAGTTGTAATCCATATTGAAGGCTGCAATCCTTGATCTTCACCCTCCTCACTTTCAGCAAGCAGGAGATTAATAAGCCTTCCTCCAACCATGTGGCCAAGTTCTTCTGCATATACTGCAGCTTCTCTAATTATTTGCTGAACATACAGCCTCAATAAGTCTGGTGAAAGGATACAACTCTGTGGTAGTTACATAATCTGTTGTCAATTTGAGTATTAAGGGTGAAGGGGTAGAATTTAGCCTGTCAATCAGGTCCCAACTTGATGACCTCATTTGGAAACGCTAAGGAGATAAATAGCTCGCCAGAGGTGGACATGTGCTCACTCTCTGTGAGACATTTCTGACAAGAAGCTACATGCAGCTACCCTGATGCACCCAGAGCCCTGGGAGCTGGAGGAGCCACATGGAGACCCCTGCCAGCGCTGACATGCTTACAATGCCACTGGATCCACAAGACTTCCCACCCACTAACTTGTGATCTTCCTGCATGTTGTCATTGCATGTGCTTTGTGAGTCTGAAGAGGACTTTATACATTGGTATTGGACATATGGGTTAATATCATACTTATGGACTTGATCTGGACTGGATTGGATTGTTTTCTTAATGTACAATTATTCTTTATATAAAGCTCTTTCTTATACACGTGTGAGTCTGCCTGGATTTGTTTCTCTAGTCAACCCAAACTGACACATACCCTTACTGATTTTAAACCATGAAGTATACCCTTGTTTTGTTTATACAACTGCCTCTTGATACATGTAATGTTCTGCATGAGCATAATTACGTGTTCTTGAATTTTCATTCTTCTAAAGCCTATACACAGTTTGTTATGATCCCCTGATAAATGCCTTAGCGTGGTCAATAAAACACAAATAAACAGCTTTCTGGTATTCTCCACTTTCACCGAAATCCATCTGACATCAACAATGATGTTCCTTGTTCCACATCCTCTTCTGAATCTTACGTGAACCTCTGGCAGCTCCCTGTGAATGGACTGCTACAACCTTTGTTGGATGATCTTCAGCCAAATTCTTATTTGTATGTAACATCATTGAAATTGTTCTATAATTTGGGCATTCTGTTTGGTCATCTTTCTTGGGGAAAAGTACAAATCTTTATATCTTCTAATCAGTTGGACACGTAGCTGTCTTCCAAGTTGCATGGCATAGATAGGAGAGTGTTTCCAGTGCTTCCTCAGTTTGTTGGAGCATTGCAATTGGTATGCCAGCAATTTCTGAAGCCTTGTTGGCTCATGCTTTCGGTGCAGCTTGGACCTCTCCCTTCAGTAGCATTAGTTCTTGGTCATATGCTACCTCCTGAACTGGTGAAATGTGGACTGGCTCTTTTTGTTACAGTGATTCTGTATATTCTTTCCATCTCCTTCTGATGTTTCCTGCATCACTTGATATTTTGCCCATAGAATCCATCTTTCAATGTTTCAACTCCAGACTTGAAGGTTTCTTTAATTCTTTCAGCTTAAGATATGCCGAGAGGGTTCTTCCTTTTGGGTTTCCTGACTCTGGGTGTTTGCACATTGCGTGACGACTACTTTGTCTTCTCCAGCTGCTCTTTGAAATTGTCTGCTCAGCTCTTTTATGTATCATTTCTCCCATTTGCCTTAGTTACTCTCTGATTCAGAGCAAGTTTCAAAGTCTCTTTTGACATGCACTCTGATCTTTTTGTCCTGTCTTGTCGATGGCTTTTTGCTTTCTTCAAGTATGCTATTCTTAATGTCATCCCACAGCTCCTCAGCTCTTCTCTCATTAATGGTCAATGCATCAAATCCATTCCTGAGATGTTCTTGAAATTCAAGTGAGATAGGCTCAAGGTTACTTTGGCGCCTGAAGACTTGTTTTCATTTTCTGCAGCTTCAAACTGAACTCACCTGTGAACAATCGATGGTCTGTTCCACAGGTGGATCCTGGCTTGGTTTTAGCTGGTAAAATTGAGCTTATCCATTGCCTCTTCCCGCAGATGTGTTCCATTTGATTTCTGTGTGTTCTATCTGGAGTAGTCCATGGGTATAAACGCCTTTTGTATTATTGAAGAAAGGGTATTTTCAATGAAGAAGTCATTGGTCTTGCAAAATTCTATCATGCAATCTCTAGCTTTGTTTCTATCTCCATGGACATATTTTCCCATTATTGTTCCTTTCCTTTGTTGGCAACTTTTTCACTCCAAACTCAAATAATTATCCATGCATCTTGGTTACATATTTCATCAATTTTAAATCGAAGACTTTGGTAAAATTCTTCAATTTCTGCATCACTAGCTTTAGTGATTGTTGCTTAAATTTGAATAAGTTGTATTAACTGAATTCCCTTGTATAAGGATAAATGTTATCCTATCACAGAGAGTATTGCACTTCAAGTTTGATCTTGATATGTCCTTTTTGACAATGAATCCAACACCATTCTCTTGAATTGGTCATTCCCGTCACAGTAATCCATATGATTGTCTGATTCAAAATGGCCCATACCAACCCGTTTCATCTCACAGATGCCAAGGATATCAATCTTTATGTGGTTCCCATCATTTTTAGTCACTTCCAATTTTACTAGATTCATACTTCATACATTCCAAGTTCTAAGTATTAATTGATAGTTGCAGCTGTTTCTGTTTCATTTTGAGTCATGTCCCATCAGCAAATGAAAGTCCTGAAGGCTTTAGTCCACCCATGCCATTATGGTCGAATCTACTCTGAGAAGGCAGCCCCCCCCCCTACACACACACCCCTCAGTCATATTTTGAGTACCTTCAGACCTGAGAGGCTTGTCTTCTGACACCATCTCTGACAATGTTCTGCTGATATTTATGAGGTTTTCAGAATCTGACAGTATTTTGCTGCTATTCACAAACTTTTCAGTGGCAAATTCCTTAGAAGTGGACAGCCAATTCCTTCCTCATAGACTGTTCTTAGTCTGGAAGTTTTGCTAAAACCTGCTTATTCTGGGCAATCCTGCTGGTATTTTAAATACTAGTGACATAACTGACCTATGGTCAATTAATGTGGCCCTTCTAGCCATGGCTCTTTATATCGTGTAACATGGTTCTGGACTTTATATAACTGTGGTCCCATATTGAAGGGCAATCCCTACTACACTGATGTCAGACGTGAGCTGGGATGGAGACCTGACCTTGGGTAGAGGGTGTGGATTATTGGGTGTGAACGAGGTCACATCCTTTGTTTTCCTTGGCTATATACTTGCCAACATACAGCTCGATATGCATCACCTCCCTGGATACACATCACCTCCCTGGAGAGCCAGTTCTCTATTTTCCTGGCTCTTTATATAGTGTAATGTGGTTCTGGACTTTATATAACTGTGGTCCCTTCAGAAGTGAGCTGGGATGGAGACCTGACCTTGGTGGAGGGTGTGGACTATTGGGTGTGAACGAGGTCACATCCTTTGTTTTCCTTGGCTATATAATGGTGCCAGCATACAGTTTGATATACATCACCTCCCTGGAGAGCCAGTTCTCTATTTTCCTGACTGAGCTTACATAGAAGCAAGAAGAACTGCTGTAGCTTTGAGACATTTTTTGCTTCTGACTCTGGACCCTGCATTTGGCTCACCTCAGCCTGACCCTGGGATTTTGAACTAAACATCCCCCACCTCTACATGAGACATTTCCTCAAAGTTTCATGAGCTTCTATGGGAAAGTGCAATGACTCACAGAACCCAGGAATGTGAGATATATGCAAGGGAGAAGTGGGGGAGGAGTGAGGAATGGGGCAAAGGAGTATCTTGGAAGAGTCAGACATTTCAGAACATCTTCCATCTCCAACTCCTTGGAACTGGTCTGGTATTCATTCTTACAAAAGAAATTATTACCACCATAACTGCTAGCATTATAGCAGCTCGCAAGTCACCACAGGGTGACAGACTGGCAGAGAAGGGATGGTTGAGAGAGGTACTGATCTCTAAACAATGCCAGGGCACAGGTGCAGGGAGAGCTGCAGTGTCAGGGACCATTTTCTCTGACAAGCAATTGTGGATGTAAGGATGGCAGTGATTTCACTTCCAAAATGTGTCATGGTTCTTCTATACAGCTAAGAGATATTCCAAAGGCATTGCTACAAAATCATAGTTACTTTTATTAAGCAAAAATCTCAAAATGTGAAATGATGTTTTTTCTTAACATATCCTCCACCTAGGTTTATTCACATGTGAAGTCGGCTTTCCATCTCCCTAACCTGTTACCAAAGAACTCTACTGTCTTCAATTGACACCATGTCAAATGGTCGTGTGGGCACCCTGCAGGGACTCAAATAATGTTCCTTTGGAGAATTCTCTGAGTTTGAAAAATAAAAGAAGTCTGAAGGGGCAAGATCGGAGCTGTAAGAGGGTTGACATAAGATTTCCCAATGAAATTTCACAGGACAGACCTTACTACCCTCGAGGTGGGTTGTCATGTTTTGTTTATTTTTAATCCCTTGAACTCAAAAAGTTGCTGGCCTTTTTCTCAACAATACAGTTTTCCATTTTAAAAATACATCTTCCTAATAAGCCCCCATGATGGTCTTGTGTCCTTGGATTATAAAAAATCTGTCAAGATTACCCCATGGAATTCCCCTCTATCCCTCAACTCACACACATACACACACACAAAATGAGTCACCCCACCTTCTGACCTGACCACTCTGCCTTGAACTTAACTGACTCGGCAGATGCCCTTGGAAGCCACAGTTTTCAGTGGACCTTTTGTTTTCTAAGACATTCTAATGAGACCAGGACATACAGATTAGAGAGAGAACATGTCTTTCGGCATCCACTGATCAGAAAGGCAAGTTTTAGCGCCTCTGTAAAGAATGGACTCAGACCCTGGTAGCGATACTTTTTACCCTTGTATGGAGGTAAAAATTAATTAAAATCGTAAAAGATTCATTAAAAGGGGTCTTTAAATCAATAAGCTCTTAATATAGGTCATGCCATGTGTCCTCTTAGAAAAAAATAGCAGCACCTAGAATTAGAGTCAGAATCCACTTGACGGTAGTGAGTTTGTTATTTGGGTTTTTCAGTTTTAAGTCCAGGTGCAAAAGAGAACTAGAGATTGGCAGAGGATACCCTGTGTGTGTCATTCAGAGATCACCATAAATGAGTATGAACAAGGACAGGATTACTTCTTCTCAGTAAATCATTCCACAGCATGCCCAAGTCTCCCACCTAAAGACCTCTTTGGATGCTCTTGTACAGAGATACTTGAGTTAAGAAAGGTTAAGATTCTGATGCCTAAGTGACAGTACCCTCTGTCTTCTGATACTGTGCATATGTCTTGGTATGCCACACACTATACTTCTTGTAAAGTTTGTCTTTTTGACAGTAAAACTATGTAAAAACATCTTTCTGAATATCTCCACTGTTCTTTTCCTTTTTTTTTTTTTTTTTTGCTTTTTCTTCAACCCAGCCTTTATATTCTCTAAACAGGATCAATCGCTACATCAGAAACTATCCATCTAGACCAGTGGTTCTCAACCTGTGGGTCGCGACCCCTTTGGAGGTTGAACAACGTTTTCACAGGGGTAGCCTAAGACTATCGGAAAATACATATTTCCAATGGTCTTAGAACTGAGACACCACCCTCTATGTGTCTCCAAGCGGGTTCCCCACATGCAGATATGCCCACAGGTGAGTACCCGGTGTGAAGACTGTGACCCATGCTACACCATGCTTGAAGATAGTATTTCATTGATTTGTCATTAGAAATAAATATTTCACAATACATAATTACATATTGTTTTTGTGATTAATCACTATGCTTTAATGATGTTCCATTTGTAACAATGAAAATGCATCCTGTATATCAGATATTTACATTACAATTTATAACAGTAGCAAAATTATAGTTATGAAGTAGCAACGAAAATAATTGTATGGTTGGGGGTCACCAGCACATGAGGAACTGTATTCAAGGGTCGCGGCCTGAGGAAGGTGGAGAACCACTGCCCTAGACATTTCATTAAGAAGGAAGCATTGAAATGTTTCCACATTTTCTGTAGTCACCTAAAATTTTATCCACCACATTTAAAGGTAGGAAAATAAAATAACATGTATTTGGCATCAAATCGGGATAAATGAATTAACTTTATGTACAGAATAGCAGGACAAGGAGGTTTGCACCGTACCCCACCCTTGAGTCAGTCTTAAGTGCAGGTTGAAGAATAAGATAGCAATCCTTTCCAGGGAAGAGAAGCCACAGCAGGAGGAGAGGAGAGCCCAGGGGCTGAGTGAGTAGGAGGAGTAAGTGGTCATGGCATTCATAGCAGAAGGCTCCCACCTTCAGGATACAGGACTTAGCTGAACCACATGAAGTGCCATCAAGTACTTAAATAAGGACAGACTCTGATGTCAGACACACATTGCCCCAAAGAATAGAAATGTACATGTGAAAAAAATCACATCCTCTCTGGTTAACTCCCTCTGCTCCAAGAAAAAAAAATCCACCTCAAAGGATTTTTTTGTGAAGGAGCATCTTCCTCAATGTAGATGTAAACGTTCACTGAAATAAATGCCTACTGTAAACATGACACTATTAATTACACTGGAACAAATGCATATTTGAGATTAGCATTACTCATACCCTGCCCAAATCACTGGACAAGTTTAAGACCAAAAAAATCACATATTTTCTTTAAAACTCAAAATCATTTGATGTTTGGGAAGAAAATACTTGGGAAATAAGAATTCCTATAACTTCATGTTTGAAGTTTTCACATTTGTGTTTTTATTATATACTAAGAGGGAAAGATTAATAATTTTTACTCTTTATGAGGTTTTTTAATATTTCAGAAATTAATTTCTTTCCTTAAATTGCAATGAACTATACTGGAATTACAGATTTTATGAACTGTCACTTTATTAAAGGCTTTCACTGAAAAATAGCTAACATCAGTAAACAGCTCCACAGTCTGGTTTTATTTACTGCATGAGTAGCTCAGAGAACATAATTTTCACAAGAGATTCGATTTATTCAGTAAACTAACATTTTTAAATGTCTTTGTTTCATGGGACATTTAAATGAGACCTCAAAACAAATGGAGATGGATTTTCCTAAGGGGGGGGGGGAATTGTATTAAACCTCTGTATCCAAATCTTGGCGAAGCAGAAATCAAAACACAAATAAAATTTTACTTCCATACGTGACATATTTATTTTGTGATCTGCCAAAATTGAGGTTTATTATGACCAAAAAAAACTTCCAAAAGGTAAAAAACTTTGTCATAGGCAAGTGAGTTCTTATGTTTTTATTTTCTATTACATCTATATTTTATTCAATCCAATCATCTTGAATATCAGCTAATAAGCCTTGTATCTTTCCCATTTCTAAACTAAATAGTATCATTATGATGTACACACCTTTGAATGCTTAAAGCAATATGTGTCCAACCCTCAAAACCTTGGCACACCAATATAAAGAGATAAGCTATCCTCAAAAGATAAACTTTTATACATTGAACTTGAGAAGCAATTATTTCAGAAGTCTTCTAGTGGTACCAGAGGTTAGGCTCTGGCATTATTATTTCAAAGAGATTGACAGCTGAACTAAGCACGGTGAGGTCCTGGGTAACAAAGGCAAATTAATTATTATCAACCGGATCAGTGTCATTTTCCATTGAGGAGACTGCACCAGAATTCACTAATACATGATCTACCTGGTGGGTGTTTAGTGTGGCGTTGAGTCAATCCTGACTTGCAGCAACCTTGTAGCGCACAGGATGATCTCAGGAGCGGCCAGTCCAAGGAAGACGTATCGCGCTTGGTAAAGTAATGGGCAGGGAGAAAGAGGAAGACCCTCGACCCGACGGATTGACACTGTGGCTGCAGGAGTAGTGAAAGAACAACTGTGAGGGCAGCGCAGGACCATGCCATGTTTCATTCTGTGGTACAGAGGGTCACTAGGAGTCAACAGTGCTAACAATCATGACTTTGAAGGAAGCAGGTCACTAGGTTTCTTCTTGCCCTCAGGGTTCTACAGGGGTTCTACAGAAGTTCACACTAGCTAAATCTGAGATACAGGCATGTTTCTTTGCTTAAACTCAGTGTCCTGACCTTGGTATGTAAAAGCATGATACGTGTGCTCCCAGTCAAGCCTGAATGCAAACTTACGATAAAGTAAAAATTCTTAATATGGCTCTTCTATCCAGGTCTCTGTAACTCCCACCCAATAATTGGGTGTGACTATGCAAATTTGGCATGTGACATAGTAATAGAAGGGACTGGCCCATTTATTCACCTGGTTATGAGAGAGCTAGCTCAGAAGCAGGTCTGGAGAGGCTATCGTGGAAGGAGAGCCACCAGCAGCGTATGTACCAAATTCCCACTGGAAGCGGCAGAGGGCGAGAGCAGAGACACCAGGCAGGCTGCATTGGACGGAGCTGATGGCAGAGAGCAAAGGAGCCACCTGGAGACAGAGAGGAGGCCTGTGCTGCTGAAACCATAAGTAAGACAGCGACTTGGAGCAGAGGCAAATTCCTGGCCCACAGAGGCAGGGGTCAAAAGACCACGTGGCTGAGAGGCTGAGGACTAGAGAGAGACTTGGCTGATGGCTGAGGAGAAGGTGTTGCTTTGGACTATGGATTATATGATTAATGTTTTCTGATCTTGGCTTATGGTAACCTCTTGGCTTCTCTAATAAACTCCCATAATTGTGAATATCATTTGTGAGTTCTATATGGCCACTGTGAGAGATTATTGAGCCTAGCAGAGGAATAGAATACCACAGAAGGAATTGTTGGTGTTAGAATAAAGTAAAAGAAGATAGAGGGTGGAGAAATATCTGACGTGTCTGACTTCTGCCTTATGGCAAATTTTCCTTAACAATATGGATTCTCCAGGCCTGTCTGGATAGGACAGGCTGGATGAACAATCTGGAGGAGAAAACAATGGCACTGACAGTTCCGGGGGGACATGGGAGAGGGGGAGG
>NW_022103899.1:14962081-14974182 GCF_000313985.2 Echinops telfairi
TACAAATGCGCTTTACACAATTGATGTGTGTATGGATTGTGATAACAGTTGTATGAGCCCCTAATAAAATGTTTAAAAAAAAAAAAGAATATGGATTCTCTCCAGGGCAGATGATCCCTTCAGGACCAGTGGTGAGGGTGGCTATGCCAAGAGGGTGGAGGGAGGGTGGGGTTGAGAGGGGGAACCGATTACAAGGATCTACCTATAACCTCCTCCCTGGGGGACAGAAAACAGAAAAGTGGGTGAAGGGAGACATTGAACAGTGTAAGATATGACAAAACAATAATTTATAAATTATCAAGGGTTCATGAGGGTGGGGAGAGCCGGGAGGGAGGGGTAAAAATGAGGAGCTGATGCCAGGGGCATACGTGGAGAGCAAATGTTTTGAAAGTGATGAGGACAATGAATGTACAAATGTGCTTTATACAATTGATATATATATGAATTGTGATAAGAGTTGTATGTGCCCTTAATAAAATGATTTTTTTAAAGGATATGGATTCTCTTCCCTATACAACTAGAGGAGATTAGATATTGGCTCCATGCCATTTCATCAACGCTGCATTAATATTTTAATTCATTTCAGTGTCTGAGAAGAGTCAGTGCGAGCTAACCTGTGAAATTAAGTTGGAGTCTAAGGAGAGAACAGAAATAACAGTTAAGCTTATAAATTAGTTTTAACTCAATGGCAGTGGGTTTGTTTTGTTTATTTAGTGGGAGGAGAAGTGTGATAGTTGGGTTCTGTGTCAACTTGGCTGGGCCAGGATTCTCAGACGTTTGACAGCTGAGACTATCATGATGTGGCTCAACGCAAGGTAATCAACTCCATAATGGGATTTGCTGTGAGCAACAAGTCAGTGAATGCAAACCTCTCACCTCAGTCACGGCTTTGATATGATTAAAAGGAAGTTTCATCAAGGGTGTGGCCTACTTCCTATATAGGGACCCTATGGGAAAGTTGGCTTGCTTTTAACTGGGTCTGGATCCTGCATCTGCCACACCAACCTCTGGTTCTTTAGACTTAAACCAATTGCCTGCCAATCCTGGGAGCCCTCAGTAACCTGCCATCTGACCCTCTGACCGTGGATTCATCCGCCTCTGCAGCCTAAGGCTGATCATCAGTTCCTGCAGCTTTGAACGTCAGGGGTTGCCTTCAACTTAACATCTGACCCATGGACTTGTAACTGGCCTGAATTTACCCATGTCCACAACTACTTGGATCACTTCCTTGATATGTCTCTCTTTATATGTGTATTGTCATTGGTTTTGTTTCTCTGGAGAATGTGGTCTAACCCATTTGGTACCTGGAGTCGTTCTACAGAAGCAAAATCATAATGATAAGCTTTCTAATTGGTTCTCATGTCTGATTAGTTCTCAAAGCATTGATAAACTCTACTTCCATTAGCACTGATAATTCTGCCTCCATTAGTACTAAAAAGTCTGCCCTTATTGGTCAAAGGGGTGTTATTATAATCCCTAAGATGAGGTAGCAATGTTAGTGTGCAAAATATCACTACCAACAGATGAAGTGTTAGTGATAAGCGAGGCTCTGGGTGATTGTATGTTTAATATTTTTCAGCAATTTTGTCAGAATTAAAAGTATAGGGAAGCTGGTTAGTTGGTACTACTTACAACTTACCAAATGGCAAATGAGCTAAGGACTTCAAAGTCACAGCTAAGGTGCCTCATAAAAAAAGTCTTACTAATTGCAGTAACAAAGCTGATAGTGCCAGAAGCCAAACCTAGACTCTTCTTATAGGACTTTCTGGATTATAATGCTAATGAATTCCCAACCTCAAATAGTGTTTGATGTTCAAGTGAGGGCACTGACTGGGTGGCGGGGGCTGGGGGAGGATGAGACCCTGAAATTTAAGATAGGGAAATACGAACAGATAATGGGGAAGTGGGGACATTGGGCCCCTAAATTCCAGCAAATCACTTCAACCAACAGCAAGACCCTTCCCATTTGAGAGAATTATTCCACATTTGCCTGCTGCTAATCCATTATCAGTAAAATAATTATCCCTTCCATCCACACTTGAGAAGATCAGCTCATGTGTGCATGCTAATGCACCTAGAGCATTGTTTAGAGCATTGCCTGAAGCAGATGCCTTGCAAGATATTGCTGTTTTCCAGGAAACACCCATGATTACTTCTAGACCTATACTTAGTCTCAAGTTCCAATTAATCCCCCAAAGGTGAACTACAAATGGTGACATAGGAAGAAGTACATTATACTCCTTAAAAACTTCTAGTGTTCTAATATGTACAGTGATAAACCTAGAGAATTTGTGTGAGAATGGCTATTAAGGGTGTGGAATAATGGTGCAAGGAATTTAAGGTTGAAATTTTTAATATGGGCCCACAAAACACAGACATCTCATTCAGCGTTTCAGCTTGAGTGCTTGGGAGAGGATCTATTTATCTGGCTGGTTTACTGAAGCATAGATTGATGGTGGCCTACAATAAATTAAGCTGAACTACCAGATCTACCTCAGTATACTGTAGAAGAAGGTACCCAAAGGCTTAGGGAAATTGGCATGGTAGAGAGGATTGACCAGACAGACTCATAGACCCACATCTTCTACCATAACAGTGAGGAACAAATTTGTAAGGGAAGCTCAATGTCCCTGAAGACTACTGATTGCTGTTACGTAAGTCAGGTTTTGAAGTGGGAACTGCTCTAACTGAATTGAGACACCTAACTACAATGGGGCTGATTGGGACTGCCCTGGTGGTGGGGTGGGGGGCAAGTGGCAGTATTTAATCGACAGAGGTAAGGTGGGCATGATTATCATAATAGACAGCAGAAAACCACAACTCTAGAGAACTCAGCCTAACAGGCGAGTTTCCTCTAAAAAAGTAAACCAGTATCATTTTATTTATTCCTTGATTAAGGATTTTAGAGCATAGTCCCAGCCTTCATCACCCATTTACTGCATTACATTGTTTGTTAACATATTCTGTTGTTTGATTTCTCTGTCCACCTTGAATTAGTAGATTTCCTCCACACATCATACCCTTTTAGGTACTTAATTAAATTTCTCAAACATCACAGTTCAGTGAAGTGAAATGACTTGGTATGGCTCTTCTACTCATCCTCTATCTTTGTAATTCCTACCAAATGACTGGATGGGAGTAGACAAATAAGCCATAGAGTATGAAATATACTGTCCACCTCAAGAAAACAAACTAAAATCTAGGTAGCCTATAGTATGGGGCCTGACCTGAGTCACCAAGGGCTACAAAGAGATTGCTTAAAAAATGCATAATTAAGGCTCTTCTGATGCCTGTTTCCCAGTCCCAATGACACCTCATATCGCAAGGGCTGGTGTGCTTCTTCCATGTGGGCTTGTTGTTTCTCTGCTGATGGCTGCTTGTTTCGCTTCAAGCCTTTAAGACCCCAGGTGCTATATCTTTTAATAGCCAGGCACCATCTCCTTTCTTCATCACATTTACTTATGCACCCATTTTGTCTTCAACGATTGTGCCAGGAGGATAAGCATCTCAGATTGCCAATTTTTTAGAACAAAGTGTTCTTATATTGAGGGAGGTTATGAGCAGAGGACCAAAGTCCATCCCCTACCTCAGTGTATTGCCATATAAATATATGTACACAGCCCAATACCCTTATTTTTATGCATTAATGTATTTACGTATGGACACACCAATGCTTATACCTCTATCCATAGCTTTGCTTCCAGCTCTGTTTCCTTTTACCTTCCTTCTGCCCCACCTTCACACTGGCCAAACTTCTGGCAACATATGTACAAATATGCCTGATACAATTGATGTATGAATTGTAATAAGAGTTGTAAGAGCCCCCAATAAAACTATCAACCAAAAAATGCATAATTTGCCATATGGTGGAGGTCAGAGTCTTCCCAAGGATGTGTGCATATGTCTCACTTCCTTGTTGAGTATCTCATGGCACAGTACAGCGTAGCTCCGGAAATGACCTACCTTTGTGTAAAAGACACAGTTCTATAGAACTCCCTTTCACTGTGACATTCAAAGGGCCCAAAGAACAAATTCAGAGAGCTTTATTGATTGTGTGCTCATTCAGTGCCATTGAATAGATTCCAACCCAGTGACCCTACATGCAACAGAACAAAATGAATAATGACTAACATCTATAGCCAGTGTTCCATGTGTCAGGTACTTTTCCTGGATGCATAGAGAGTGTGGAGGCCATGGCCGATTCATCCTGACTTCACAATGGGGAAGAAAAATCCCATCGACATTGACCCAAAGATAATTCCTATGAGGCAGAACCGCCCAACTTTCTTTACCCTATTGGGACACCAATCATCCCTTCCACAGCACTCTACTTTGCAGATGGGTTTGATACTGCATTACAATGGTCATATAAAACCCATAGTACTCATTATGATGGGGACTTATTCAGCTAAAATCACACAATGTTAGAAATACAGTCCTTTTGTTCACATCAACTTCTCTCAACCTAGCGGGCAGGCATATCTCTCTGAGGTCCTCATCCCTCAGTCACATAGCCTCTTATCCTCTGCTCTGCTAGAGCAATTGTTATAAAGCTCCATTAGCCTTAGGGTACCCCAAGGAGCCCCTGCTCTGCAAGTCAGCTTTCTTCCTGAGGGCACTCAGCTTTACTCCTTCAATGGGCGGGGAAACTCACCACTCTCTCATGATCTTCTGCTACCTCTCTGCTCTGTCTCCTGGTCTCAGTGCCGTCCTTCTGAGGCTCCTTGGATCTTGACATGCTTCACGTCTGGCTCCACTGTCTCGTTGGTTGTGGAATTCTCTTTCCCTGCTTCTGAAAGGGCTCCTTCGATAGCCAGTGGAATGGCAAAACTGACCCATCTCCTCCATTCACATTTCACACAGCTTACTTACATGCTCCCACCCAGTCATTTGCGGGAAATTATGAAGACTATAAGTAAAAGAGCCATGCCAAGTAAGTTCACTGCACCACAGTAAATACGATAGCTTGAATCAGCCTCCACTCCTAGTGTTCTGGCTAATAATGATGGTGGGACTTACTGGTGTACCTATTCCCACCCTGAGTAACCTCTTAGTACAATTTCTAAGTGTAGACGGGAAGCATACTTAGACACCTCAATCACTGGGAAAATTCCAGGGTTTCTGAGGTTACTTCTCAGGAGCCAAGGGCAAAAGTATACATATTTAGGTAAAGGTAAATTCTTAACCTCATACTCATATGAGGTTGTAAGATGGTACAATCACTTTGGAAACCTGGCACTTTTTATAAAATTCAATGATTTACATTGAGCAAATCTGCAGCAAAAGACCTCTTTAAAGTGAAGAGCAAGGATCTCACTTTGAAAAAACCTGGGTATTTTAAATCACCTCCTACTCATGTGAGGCAGGGAAGGAGTGAGACTGGAGAAAAATCAATGCAACTATATGGTGTTGACAAGTACTATTAACTCTGTCAGGGACACCCAGAACAACCGTGAAATTTGTCTTGTAAAGAAGGCAACCTGAATGATGGGGCTGCACAATGGACTGAAACATAACAATGATGTGAGGATGGCCCAGGCCCGGGCAGTGTTGGACTCTGTTGTACAAAGGGTCGCTATGGGTCAGAAGCAATTCAATGGGACCTAACAATAATAACATGATGCAGCAATCCCACTCTCAGATATTTACCCTAGATATATAAAGAGATGCAGTCATTTGGAGATGAAAAGAGCAGGACCAATGGTTCCAGGGGGATTCGGGAGAAGGGGAGGTGGGAGAAAGGGAATGTGGGGGTGGGGAGGTAGGGGAGAGAACCAACCCAGGGACAAGGAAATAACAAGTGAACTAAAATTAATGGAGAGAAGGGCTTAGGATGCCTAGTGGGGCTTAATCAATAGCAATGTAGCAACAAGGAAGGCCAAATGAAGGCCAAACATGAAGGTGGGACCAGAAGGTGGCCAAATGACGGCCAAACATGATGGTGGGACCAGAGTAAAGGAAAAGGAAAAAGAGCGGGAAAAAATAGGAGGCAAAGGACATTTATAGAGGTCTAAATACAGGCATGTACATATGTAACTATATATATAACGAGAGGGGAATAGAACTATGTACTCATATGTATATGTTAAGAATTAAGGTTGCAGATGGACATTGTGCCTCAACTCGAGTACTCCCTCAACACAAGAACACTTTGTTCTAACAATCTGGCATTCTGTGATGCTCACCTTCCCAACACGATCACTGAAGACAAAATGGGTACATAAGCAAATGTGGTGAAGAAAGCTGAGGGTGCCTGGCTATCAAAAGACATAGTGTCTGGGGGCTTAAAGGCTTGAAAATAAACCAGCAGCCATCTGCTGAGAAACAACAAAGCCCACATGGAAGAAGCACACCAGCCTGTGTGATCATGAGGTGTCAATGGGATCAGGGATCAGGCATCAGAACAAAATCATACCCAATGTGAATAGGGGGTGGGGGTGGGACATGGAGTGGACACACAATGTCCATCTGTAGACAATTGGACATGCCCTCACAGAGGGGTCACAAGGATGAGATGGGCCAGTCAGGGTACCGTATAGCACTGATGAAACAAACAACTTTCCTCTGGTTTTTTGGTGCTTCCTTCCCCGCATTATCAGGACCTCAATATTACCTTACAAATCAGATTAGAACAGAACATGCACACTGATACAGATAAGAGCCCGCAACACAGGGAATCCAGGATAGATAAACTCCTCAGGGTCAACAAAGTAGAGATACCAGGAGGATTAGGGGAGGGTGGGGGAAGATAGGGGGAATTGATCACAAGGATCAATCTATAACCCCCTCTCAGGGGGAATGAACAATGGAAATGTGAGTGAGGGGCGATGGAGGATGATGTAAGATATGAAAATAATAATCTGTAACGTATCAAGGGTTCATGAGGGAGGGTGAGCAGGGGAGGGAGGGGGAAAAATGGAGAGCTGATATTAGGAGCTCAAGTGGGAAGAGAATGCTTTGAAAATTATGATGGTGGCATATGTGCAAATGTGCTTGACACACTGGATGAATGTAGGGATCGTGATAAGAGATATAAGAGGCCCCAATACAAGTAGTTAACAAAAAAAAATTTTTTAAGAGGTGCAGTCATAAAATGACTTGGACAAGAATATTTAACAACCCTTATTTATAATAAACGCCCTCATAGTTCTGTTGGCTAAATGTTGGACTGCTAACCAAAAGATCAATGGTTCAAATCCACTAGTAGTTCTGTAGGAAAAAGACAAGGCTAGCTGTAAAGATTTATGGTCTTGTTAATCCTAGAGAGGGCTGTGATGAGTCAGAGTTGACCAAATGGTACCGAGTTTGTGTTGTATTCATAATAGTCAACGAACAACATAAATATTCATTATCAAAAGAAGAAATAAGCACATTTGTATTTATAGGATGGGATATGGTTATAGTTAATTCTATGTCAACTTGTCGAGGCTATAATTCTCAGTGTTTTGGACAGATATTGAAATGGTTACTACTCTGTAATATAATCGCTTTCCGTGATTATAGACTGATGAAATCAATGACTCAGTTAAGAAGGGAGTATCCTTGGAGTCCAATCTGCTTCCAAACTACAAATAAATATGCTGTCATAGTTGGCTCTCTCTTTCAACCCTGCACTCGCTTGACCTCCAGATCTTGGGATGGAAGCCTGGAGACGTTTCTGGCCTACTGCCTGACCTATAGATTTTGGATTCCCCAGTCCCTGCAATCCCAGGAGCCAGCAGCAGAGATTTCTACTTGCCACCTAACCTACATATTTTGACTTGCCAGCATATTTACAAGGGAAACTTATGGGTAAAGGACATGTTCAATATATTGATTTTAGTGGGGGTTATACTGTTTTGTATAATGGTAAAAATTATTTTTACTCTTTTTAAAATATATTCACATTTTTAAAGTATAATGCCTCTATTTTAAAAGGAAAATAAAAATAGAAAAAGTATTTTTAAAAACAATAAGTCAATTTAAAAATTATCCAGACACCATCAAACATCAAAGAGTTTAGTCAAATATAATTTGTGGGCAAAGAATTAGGCAGTATTTTTTCTGGCCTACTTTTGGGTCTATTCTCAACATTGAAATTCTATTTGTAAGATATACCTTTACATGTATAATTTGCCTAATTCAAATGCTAATATTGAGAGTGAGTTGAAATACCCTACATATGTGTGCACATGCACGTGCACACACACCTCTTTCTCCCAACAATATGAAGTATTTTTGAAATTTTATTTTAATTAAGTGAAAACACACGTCTTCAATTACCAGTACTATACGCTCAAAGAATTCTGGGAATATCCTATACTATTTCCTTCAAAGACAATTGAATTAAGCATACTCATGGAAGAGGTATCAATTAAAATATGATTTATATATATTTGTTTATGGGAATAGAAGACTACAAAGTTACAATCTTGTCATATTATATAACTTCTCCTACATATAAAAAATTTGATAATCCAAAATCATTCCGAGCAGCTGAAAAAGAATCAAAGTAAACAATGTAACTTGTTGCCAACAGAGCCTGCCAATATGAGATTAGAACTCTCCATCCTAGCAAGAAAAGTCTTTGGAAAGTTCCCTTCAACATTTTATGACTCACAGATAGTCCCAAAGATTTGTTTTCATTCTACAGTGGACAGGGCTTGAAGACGTGCAGTTCTTGTCCACTGCTCTTGTTAAGCAACTTGGCCAAACAATTGTTTCAAAAACATTTGTTGGAAAGATGATATGTTTGGATGTTTTAATTTTAAAACAAAATGCTATACTTTAAAGTGATTTTAACTCCTAATTCAACATTTGCTGAAAGAATGGCCTCAGAAAACATACCACATTACATAATAAGTATTAAGACCGCTACAATTTTCTCATTTTAAAATTCCCAAACCGAAGGGTACATATTCTTGGCAAAAGCCCTCTCACACAGTCGTCAAAACTGCCTCCCGATCACTTTGCTTCTGGCTCAATACTCAATAGTTCTGGCTCTGGTCTTGGCCACCCAGTTCAGTATCTCACCTTGGCTCCTATTTTGACCAACATTGCCAAGTCACCTCCCAGCCCACCAGGACTGGATTCCTGGCGAAGCTCCACTTTTGTCTAACCATACATTTATTTCTGTTCTAAAGACTGAACACCATTCCTCAGTTACATTCTCTCCCCTCTTCATCTAGCTCTACTCCACTCTACCTGCAAATGAGTAGTCTTCACGCCAAGGCTCGTAAAACAAAGCACCACGTTCTTAGTAGCTACCATCTCCAATTTCTCCTATCTAGAATGGGATTCATCTCTGAATAACTAACACATCAAATTTAAGCTTCACTGCTACTCACAGAAAAATTTTAAATTTTCTATGGTCCTTTTTATTTGTTTTACTGATAACTAATATAGGTTATAGATAAGATAGAAAGATATAATATTTTAAAGTTTATACATTACAAATACATATATAAACTGTTATTATACCAATAAACATTAACCCAACAAAATGCACATAGTTTTATATGATCCCAATAAAAGTTATCCCTTGATGTAATAAGCATGCTAATGGAATATCTCTTTTGACATTTTAAGTGGTCGACTACAGCTCTACTTTGTATCCTGATCCTCTATCTCTCTTTCACTCTTGGCAGGCCCCTCACACAGCTTTCTTTGAAAAAGCAGTTCCTCTCACAGGTTACACATCTATCTATCCCTTGATTCTGTTGTCTATCACGCTCCGCACAGATGTGGCAAACAATCCCAGTCCAGGCAAATGTTGGGTTTGGCTTACATGGTACCAAACTCACCACCATGCAGTGAATATGCCAACTCACAGTGGCTCTACAGGACAAGGAAGTATTGCCCCTTTAAGTTTCCTGAGGCTATCAATCTCTATGGGAGTTTTGAACAGTTGGCCTTGCAATTAGCAGTTCAATGCTTAACTATTATGCCACCAGGACTCCAACTAGACTTGATTGTATTATCTTTCACCTCATTCACTCGCCTGGCTCTCCTAGGTTTAATTTGGAGTTTGTAGTTCTTTCTAGAGAAAGAAACTGCTAAGTGACTACAAATATGCACCCACTAAAAATCAAGTGGGTCTAATTTGTCTCTTACAGAAAATTCAGTCTACTTATTTCTACTTAAATATCTTCTGTCTCACCCTGAAAAATCAATTTATATCATTCTCTAATGTAAGTATTTTGCTGTCCTCCTGGATTGAATTCCACTTCATGGTTTCCATACTCACTTATGTGACCTAGAGCAAGTTCTAGCTAGCATCTTCCCAGGTCTTCATTTTCCCTCTGTTTAATAACATATTAGACTAGACCAGAGACAGAAAATAGACTTCAAGTCACTTAGCTACTTATAAAACATACCTGGAATCCCATTGGCAAGGCATAGTTATTCGCAATGATAATAAACAAAAGGATAAATCAAAATGAAGTTATCAAGAATTTCATTTTACTTGGATCCATAATCAACACCCATGGAAGCAGCAACCCAGAAACCAAAATATAAATCAGAACCCTGTATAAAATTAGCTAAGTCTGATGCAAAAGACCTTTTTAGAATGTCAAAAAACAAAGATGTCACTTTGAGAACTAAGGTGCCCTCGACTATGGTATTTTCAATAATCTCCCATGTAGGCCGAAGTTGGATAAGGAAAAGGGAACATCGAACATCAAAGAAAAGTCTTTGGCAAAGAATACTGAATATACCATGGACTGCCAGAAGAACAAACAAATCTTTCTTTGAGGAGGTAGAGCCAGAAAGCTCTTTAGGAATAAAGACGGGGGCCAGTTCCTAGAGGAAAATGTCATGCTGGGTAAGTAGAGAGTCAGAGAAGAAGAAGATAACAAGATAGGCTGACATAGTAATTTCAATATTGGGTTCAAACATAGCAAGGATTGTGAAGACACACGGGGTGAGGCAGTGTGTTGTTCTGTTGCACACAGGGTTGCTGTAAGTCAGAACTGAGAAAAACAAACAACACCTAACCACAACAGGGGATTTTATTTTTATTCTATTTGGAGACATATATACATATTTAAAGACATAGTCCATGCCAAAGGGTCAAAATCAATGCATACAATATTATATGATAATGGCTCAAAGGTGGAAAAGTATTTTTAAAATATGAGTCAGAAAGAGTATACAATGAAGTTACTAGCTTTTTCCAATGTTTAATATTAAATATAATTTTAATCTATATGATTATGTACATATTGGGTATAAAAGTTATAAGCAGAAATGGACACTATAGTTTTCAACAGATAGAATTGAATCAAGAGCAACGGATTCACAGGTATGAGGATGCTAGAAGCAAGAGGAGAACACATGGGTTATTTATCAAGTAGCTCTAATGCATGGCTTAGAGAGATGGTGTAGTGGGTACTTGGACCCTCGTTGGGCTGCTAACTGCAAGGTCAGCTGTCTAAAACTACCATCCACTCTGTGGTAGAAAGATGAGGCTTTCTACTCCCATACAGTGCTGGAAAAACCACAAGGGCAGTTCTACTCGGTTCTATAGGGTTTCTATAAACCAGAATGGCAGAATGTTGGGTTTGGATGAGTTTTTTGGAGAAGTTGGAAAGGAGTATAGTGACAGAGTGGGTTACATGTTGGGCTGCTAATCACATAATCAACAGTTCAAGCCCACCAAAAGTTCTACAGGAACAAGATGAGTCTTTCTGCTTAAGCAAAGATTTATAGCCCCAGAAACTCCTGCCTGTAGGGGTCCTGTGAGTTAGAGCTGCCAAGAGAAGCTTCTAGAAGGGGCTTGGACCAACTGTGACTGGGCCCTCTCAGGAAGCACAAGCCATGTCCACTGCTGTGGCCACCCAGTGGGTGCCTATGCGAACGGTCATTTGGGGGTTGATGCCAGCAATAATGGCACAAATGTAAAAACAGAAAGAAAATATTTTCTCCCCAGCTCACACCAGCTTCCCGTGTCCAACTGATGCCTTCCGTTGGTAAGATCAAATTGAAAGCTGGCCCCCAAATCTAAATAATGACATTTGCAGTGTCACAGCGATCACATCACTGTACAAAGTCCAACAGAGACCATGTGGAGCTTAGGGACAAAGGTTAAGTCACAGGCCCACCTTATTCGGGCGGGGGGG
>NW_022103899.1:14974282-14986316 GCF_000313985.2 Echinops telfairi
GGGGGGGGATGAAGATTGCAGTAAATGGCATGAAAATGATGGTTGAAGAATGTATCTTAGAGAATGTGAGAATTGTCGGTGTTTCCATATGAACAAAGGAGCATATTTGAACAGAGAAGAGAAAGCAGTTTCAGGCCTTAGAAATGATAGACAAAAAGGAATAAAGAATAAAAGGAAATATGGGGAATTCTTGGAAAAGATCCTCCCTTTAGAAAGGAAATTAATTTTATAACAATGAAAGAGGAAACATTTTAGTAAAACTTGAGAGGATAATGAATCAGATGAAAGAGGAAATGGTAGCAAACTACATCCTCGCTGGTATCAATGATGTCTCAACAAGTACATGAAAAAAAAGATGCTGTATGTGACTATGGTGAGATGATCAGTATAGTTCTTTGTAATTAAACTAGGCTCCAGTGATTTAAAAATGACCCTTATATCAGGGCCAAGGACCGTCAAGAAATGCTTGCAATACTCCCTGTGCCTGTAACTGAGGATAACTGGTTAGATGTTCAAGACGAGCAGAGCCCTGAAGTTAAGATAGACCAACAGTGACATCTGCTGCCACAGACTTATTTTCCAAAGGGCCAGTCTTGGCAATTTAAAGTGCAGCCTCCTGCCAAGCCGCTGGGCTTCTGCTGTGATGAGTCAGCATCTCTGGAACTCCTGTTTGTCATCTGTGTATTAGCAGATTTTCTAAGGCAAACACAGAACATGGGAAAATGTGAGAATATTTGGAATGTAACTAAAACAAACAAAAACGGTGGGGGTGGAGGCATAAGTGATGGGAACCAGAGGCGCCCGTTGTCTTTTCTCATCCTGTTTTGCCTTTGGCTGAGTAATTCCAAATTAATATTGTAGTTGTTAGCAAGCATGAACATGCCGACGGTGAGAAAAAGCATGAATTTAATTGCTGCCAGTTTCAGTGGATTCCATCCCAAATTTTACAACATTATCTCCAAACCAAGAAAAACTAAAAGTTAAATGATCAAAGGCGAGTACAGGAATGTTTTAGTTACCCTTCCTCAGGAAACCTCCTCCTTGCCACCTCATTGTTTACCTTGACTCTACCGCCTTCAACATGTGCTGGCCCTCAGGCCTTTTCTCCTCGAAAAGCCAATAGTACAGATAGTCTGAATCCAACTCAACGTTTTTATAACACATACAATCATGAGTGTAAAGTGGCCAGGATCGTCCAGGAACACAATCCCACAAATATTAGTTCAAGAAAATTGATTTGCTCAAGAAAAAAAAAGGCAAATGATAATCAAAGTCTTCCGTCAAGTATTGTGCATAGCTAGCACACAGTAGAAACTGAAAACTATGGCTAGTAACAAAGTCGATAACTTTAAACATGCACAGAAATCATGTTTACGTTTTGCACTACAGAGAAAATCTAAACACAGCCCACTTCTCGAACACAAATAAGAAATTCAAATCTTACTTCTTACACACCAACTTGACATCAAATCAAAGCCCAGATATTATGAAGAAGTATGAGCAAGAAAGGCAGATGTTGCCAATGGAGTAAAACTGGATTCAGAATTGGTGCTTCTCCCCCGGGGTTCTGACCGCTTGCTAAATGTGGCACCGTGAGGAGATGGCCTCATTTCTCCTGGCATTCAGATTCCTCTTCTGGAAAATGGAAAGCTGGACTAGATCAGGGATGGAAAATGGGTTTCAATTCATTCTCCTCTTGGGTTAGTTGGCAGTGGTTGCTTGTAAATTAATTTGAATGCTGCATCTAAACTCATTGAGAAATAGTGCTGACTGATTAGCAGGGTCGGAGCTGGACATTGGAAACTTGGAAGAGAAGCAAGCATGCCGCTTGCATGTTGGTAAAGAATTTAACTTTATCAGGTTCCTGAGAGACAGGATCTAAAACTGTGGCATTTCCTCAGTGATAGGAGGAGTCTTTGAAGAAGCCACCAGACCACATCTGAGGGTTTATACTGATGAGATGGCACCCAGCCAGCCTGAAAGGCCCATCACAGGATTAGCAGTGCACCTCTGGGGCTGAAAGCTGGTTGATCAGTCATGGCCTCAGTAGAGAAGTCTGGATTTAAGGTTCTGGATATATAAATTCAATGGACTTCCTCATTGTGAGAGCCAGCAGATCAGAAGTGAGGGGAATCCTGGCATCCTTGAGTTTATAGTTGACATCCTGAAGGGACAGGAATCATGGAAAGCCCCAAATCTGTAGTCAGCAGATCAAAATTGAGGGCTTCAAGGGGACTACCAAACTTGCCACGTGCATCTGCGTTCTTGCAGAGACTTGGCAGTTTGGAGGACAATGCCCTTCAACATGAAAGAGCTGACGCAGCTCTGAGCGGTTTCAGGGAAGAGGGAAACAGAACTGAGAAGGCTTTGATTTGATGTCAAGTTGGTGTGTGAGAAGTGAGATTTGAATTTCTTATTTGTGTTAGAGAAGTGGGCTGTGTTTAGATTTTCTCTGTAGTGCAAAACTTAAACATGATTTCTGTGCATTTTTAAAGTTATCGACTTTGTTACTAGCCATAGTTTTTAGTTTCTACTGTGTGCTAGCTATGCACGATACTTGATGGAAGACTTTGATTTCAATCTTCACAGTATTTTATAAACAAGAAAACTCAGAAAAACTAAAATTTCCAAAGGCCATACAATATACCAAACCCAAAGTGTTAATTCTGACTTATCTCTACTCAACTTCCGGCCACAGAGCCAATTCTGAATCATAGTGATCCCGTAGGACAGGGTAGAACTGCCCTCGGGTTTCGGAAACTGTGACTCTTTGGGAATAGAAAGCTTCATCTTTCTCCCAAGGTGCAGCAGGTGGTTCAAACTGCTGACCTTAAGGTTAGCTGCCCAATGTGTAATCACAAGACTGTAAGTCTTTACAGGAATAGTCAACCTCACATTTTTCCCAAGGAGAAGCTCATAAGTTTGAACCACCAACCTTGTAGTTAGCAGCTCAATGCTTATCCCACAGATAGCTGTATTCAACAACTCATATATCCCAATATGACCTATTATGAACCAAATCTTCTTAACTTCTCATCTTTTTGCACCATATCTGTTATTACTCTTGAAACACAAATGCTAGAACATCATGGGGTTTTGCCTGATGATACCTTAATGCACCCAAACACCAAAGGATAAAGATTTTAACATGGAAATTGCCTGGACCACCTAAACAGAATGGGCAGGAGCCTCAGAGAGGGGTCTGAAGAAATGTCTTTTTTACTCAGAAAATAGAAAAGAAAGTACATGGAAAATTAAATGAAAAGAGACAAGGAAGAAACAATAACCCAAAGCCCTCTTCATGTTAAAGCAAATAAACTTATAGACAAATAAAGGCAGATGGAAACGGAATCCAAAGTGGAAAGGAACCGTGAAGACAGAGCACTGTGTAGTGCATCAGCTGGGTAAGCATAGGAGACTGAATTGGGACAGTACTTCGGAGTATGCTTCATAGGTTACCAGACTTAGTTGGCCTTCCTCCCAATTGCTCTTCACTTACTCAGTGCTCCTGGCAATTTTAAAGTTCTATACTGTAGCCCTTAATCCAGGATAAAGGGTAGATTTCTACTTCTGCAGCCTTCCTGGATCACTTCAGTGCCCTCCAGTGAGTGCCATCACCCACTTTCGGAAACTGAATTGGAAGCTTGATAAACACTATTTGATGATGATGATGATTTACAAGTAATTTAGAACATAGATTTTTGGGTGACTAAACTCTATTTCTGAAGTCTGTTCTTTAATTTGGCACAAAAGTTTGTGCTTTTTAGTTTATAATTTCAAAGTAGAGTAGAAAAAGAAAACTCTTATTCTTTTTTTTTTTGTTTTCATGTCTTACACTGACTGCTGTCTCGTTTCACCCATTTTTCTGCTGTTCATCCCCCTGGAATGGGCGCCATATGTTGATCATTGTGATCGGCTCCCCCTTATTCCCCCGCCCACCCTTACCCTCCTAGTATCGCTGTTCCCCTTATTGGTACTGAGGGGTTTATCTGTTCTGGGTTCCCTGTGTTGTGAGTACTTATCTGTACCAGTGTACATGTTCTGGTCTAGCCATATGGGTAAGATAGAATTGGGGTCACGGAAGTGGGAGGGAGGAAGCACTAGAAGAAGGTTGTGTGTTTCATCAGTGCTATACTGCACCCTGACTGGCTCTTCTCTTCCTTGTGGCTGTTCGGACAGGGAGGTGTCCAATTGACTACTGATGGGCTTTGGGTCTCCACTCTGCTTTCCCCCTCATTCCCATTGATATGCTTTTGTTTGTTTTGTTTTTGGTTTTTGATGCCTGATACCTGATCCCATTGACACCTCATGATCACACAGGTTGGTGTGCTCTTCCATGTGGGCTTTGTTTCTTCTCAGCTAGATGGCTACTTGTTTATCTTGATGCCTTTAAGACCCTAGGTGCTATATCTTTTGACAGCTGGGCACCATCAGCTTTCTTCACCACATTTGCTTATGCACCCATTCATCTTCAGCGATCATGTCAGGGAAGGTGAACATCACAGAGTGCATGTTAGTAGATCAAATTGTTCTTGCATTGAGGGAGCACGTGAGTGGAGGCCAAATGTCCATCTGCTACTGTAATACTTTATAAATAAATATATGTACAAAATCCATTCCCCTGTCATAGTATATAAATGTATCTATATATATACATGCCAATGTTTAGACCTCTATAGCTGTCTGATGCCTCCCAGTTCTTTCCTTTATTTCCTTTTACTTTCCTCCCATCCCACAAAGCAACGAAGTCCCTGAGGAATGCCAAAGGTGGACTTGGGCCAGGGCGTGGCCCCCCAGTAGACTCAACTGGAAAGCTCATAAAGGTCAATGGACAGTCCTGGAACTGTTTGAGGGCTTTTCGGCTTTGGTTGTTGATTTTTCTTTTTCTCTTTTTTTATGTATTTTTTTGTTTTGTTATATTAGCTTGTTGACTTATTTTTTGTCTTCTTTTTTTAATGTTTTTCTTTGCTTTGTTTTGCGCGCATTATTGACTATGCATGTCTATCTGGACAAGATAGGGGGATGAACAATCCGAGGAGAGAACAGTGGGACCGATGGTTCCATGGGGACATGGAAGAGGGAGAGATGGGGGGGGCTCGAGGAAGAGGGGAGAGGGGTGTGCCAACAAACTCAGGGACAAGGGAAGAATAAGTCATCTAAAATTGATGGTGAGGAGGGCATAGGACGCTTGGGGGGTGGGGGGCTCGAACAAAGGAAAAAGAAACCTCGTAACTTTCAGTTCAAATTAACAATTCTCATCAAAGAACATAATTTCCAAACATCTTTGAATGTGGATTCATAACATTACTCTATGCCATCAGTATACATGTTCAGAAGCTTAAATTATCTTTGGAAAATTATCCACAATATGGATTAGTTAAAAATATTTAGGGAACCCAGGTGCAAGAAGGTATGTTGTTGTTGTTAGGTACTGGCAAGTAGGTTCTGACTCATATCAGCCTTGTGGACAGCACTCTGGCCCTGTGCCATCCAGTACTAGTGATAAAATTAGTAATTCTATGATTAGAAGACTCTTTTATTCATACTATTAATTTGTTCTTCACTTGTTCTGTCCAGCCTACCCAGAGTACCTGAACAAAAGCCCAAGTGATCGACTTCTGGAAAGTCTGTCATTCAGAACTACACAGAGGGCAAGTCCACTCTGACGCATGTCAGAGTTCATTCAATGTCAGCAGGTTTGATGCTACTATGTGCTGGATACATAATAAAATGGAATATATTTCCAAAATAAGAGAGTCTGAACTCTAAGGAAGGAGCCCTGGTTAATCACTTAGCAGCTAACCAAAAGTTTGGCAGTTCAAACCCACCCACTGACTCCATGGGAGGAAAAGAAGACAAAGTTGCTTGTATAAGGATAACAGCAAATGGGTGCATAAGCAAATGTGGTGAAGAAAGCTGATGGTGCCTGGCTATCAAAAAGTATAGCGTCTGGGGTCTTAAAGGCTTGAAGGTAATCAAACGGCCATCAAGCTCAGAAGCAACAAAGCCCACATGGAAGAAGCACACCAGCCTATGCAACCACGAGGTGTCGAAGGGATCAGGTGTAAGGCATCATCAGAACAAAAAATCTTACCATAGTGAATGATGGGGGGAGTGCGGAGTGGAGATCCAAAGCCCATTAGTAGGCCACTGGAGATCCCCTTGCAGAGGGGTCTCGGGGAGGAGAGGAGCCAGTCAGGGTGCGATGTAACAATGATGAGAAATACAACTTTCCTCTAGTTCCTAAAGGTTTCCTCCCTGCTCCCACTACCATGACTCGAATTCTATCTTGCAGGACTGGCTAGACCAGAGGAGGTACACTGGTACAGATAGGAACTGAGAATACAGGGAATCCAGGGCGGATGAGTCCTATAGGACCAGTGGTGTGAGTGGCAAAACAGGGAGGGTAAAGGGAGAATGGGTAGGAAAGAGGGAACCGATTACATGGAACTGTGTGTGACCTCCTCCCTGGGGGACAGACAACCGAAAAGTGGATGAAGGGAGACTTCGGACAGGGCAAGATATGACAAAATACCCATTTATAAACTATCAAGGGCTCATGAGGGAGGGGGGATCGGGGAGGGAGGGGAAAAATGAGGACCTAATGTCGGGGGTTTAAATGGAGAGAAAATGTTTTGAGAAACGATGTACAAATGCACTTTACACAATTGATGTGTGTATGGATTGGGATAACAGTTGTATGAGCCCCTAATAAAATGTTAAAAAAGAGAAAGAAAAAAAAAAGGATAACATCCAAGAAAAGCCAATGGGGCGATTCTACTCGGTCACGCGGAGTCACTATGAGTCAAAGTTGACTGTATTCAACGGGGAACAGCAACTTTAAAAAGTAGGCATCTAATTGGAGACGGACATAAAAGTCAAGTACAACCCAAAGTGACACATAAATCAGCTGATTTCGCTTTGAAGTACGTACACACATATGTATTATGTGAAAGTGAACTCTGGGGAGATCAGAAAGTATCTGTAAAGGAATAAACTGAAGGCCACTGTCTTTCTTAAGACACTGGTGATTTACATATATTTTGTATATTAAGATAGTAAAAACTGTTAAATCTGAAGTCATGGACTCTTAAACTTAACCCACTCACATATAAAACGGCCCTGAAAAGAGTAAACTTGCTAATAATGTTAGAGAACTAATACTTGTATTATTCTGTAAAGAAAACTTAAATTATTTTTCATCTCTACTATTTCAAGGAGTGAAAATCCATCATATCATAGACTGAGAAAGCTAACACCAAAAAAAGGTGCAAAAAGAGTGTTATTTCATATACTGTGACTAAATTTTGTTTGTGGAATGAGCTGAGCCGTGGTCCTGGGTCACATTCAACCATCCAAGAGAATGTTTCCAGAGTGTAATTGTTCTGGGCATCAAGACACTTTACAGCATGTTCCCACTGCCTGGTGATACTCTGTGGCCAGGAGACTGCTGAGAAAATATTATTCACCCGAATTGGACTGGACTAGAGAACCGCCTGGTTATTGCATCTCCATGTCAGCGTAAGTGGAGTCTGCAACCGAATTTACCAGATGTTTCTAATTTTTCTACCTTCTGAACTACAAGTTGAAGGTGGGGTTTTTTGGTTGGAGTTGGGGGTTTTTTGTTTTGTTTTGTTATCTGGTTTTTTTTTTCTGACTTTGAAATATTTTCAACAGAACATTTTCTGTGATGGCTCAGGAAAATTACCAAAGTAAAATCTTGGTTAACATCAAAATAAGGGTCCTGGCCCTGCCTACCACTGCCAGATTGATGGAACTTCAGTTTTGCCCTGGTGACCATGGTCGGTTACTAATTGGCCTGAGAGCTACAAGATCAGCAGTTCGAAACCACCAGTCACTTTGCAGGAGAAAGATAAGGCTTTCCTTATCTTTACTCGGGTAAAGCGTTACAATCCCCAAAACCCACAGGGGCGGTTTACCCTCCTATGAGTTGGAATTGTCTCAGTAACGTGAGTTCTCTTTCTTTCTCTTCTTCTTTCTTTATTTTTTTAACCGTACTGGGTTTAAACTCTGAAGACTATGGTTGCAGAAGGCTATGTATAAATGTGCAAGCCCAAACTCCATTTGCAGATTCCCCGTGTCTATTAAGCCTCCACTGAATTCCTCCTGACCATTAATCAGGAAAGCGAACAACCTTGGCTTCAGACAGAGGCATTATGAAGTGAATTACTACCATTCCTCCAACCACCCCAGACAGGGGCATCTTTCCTAGGGACTTTCCCGGGTGTGCCCTTGATGGAGTCTACAATACTGGAGTCACTTGGTCATGAATCATGCCCTGACAGCATTGGTCAGCGGGTGCTGGCCCTATCTTGTAAATTCTCCTGTCAAGCGTAACATACATGTCCCAGTCATGGTCCTATTCCCAGTTCTATAGTCACGCTCGCAGGTGTGATATATTGATCTGCCACCAATCATACTTTTGCGGCAGTTTTCTTGTCCTCTCATGTTCTATTTAGTGAGCCAGCCATTCTCTATACACCTTTGGACATCATTGTGGATCTCATCCAGATGACCTGTCTTTGTCCTGTTTCAGACTTAATAAACACGCTCCTTACAATGTATTTGAGATTTTGGATCTCTTTTATATCCAAAACACTGCTCACTTCTCGTGGGATTCTCTCATAGGAGTTTTGGGTTCCGAGGGTTGGATTCACTCTGGAGATTTCCACCTGGATCACAAACAGAAACACATCACTGAAACGCACTTTCTGTTGCTATATGACCTAAAGAGAGCAAATGCTCCTTCAAAGTGAGGCCTGATGTCTACAAACAGAGAAGGAAAATGTTAATTCACAACTCTTCCAAACTAACCATTGCATTTCCAGGAAATGAATCGAAGATTTTCACACATCTTCACAAAGAAATTATACAAATTCAATCCTGGTAGCATTGTTTGTCAGACTTGACAAACTTGAGGGGACATAAGTCAATCCCTGACACACGTCAAGATCCTTCCATCTTTTTTACCAATATTGACCCCAAATGTCCCTTCCATGCACTCTCTACTTCCCTGTTGGGTTCAGCAATTCATTGTAATTGCCACACATAACTCACAAACAATATTAATCACCATGAGATTTGTAAGGAAGTCATAGGTTAAAACTCATAATCAGAATGCTCAGAATAGTTCTTCGATCAGAACAACCTCCCCTCAACAAGCCCAAAGATGAACCTCTCTCTAATCTTTGCTCATCCGCCTGGCTTCTGGCCTGCTCAGGTGACTGTTACAAAACACTTTTTAGTCGGCCAGTAAGTGCCCAAAGACAGCCCACTCTCAATAAACCTAGCTCAAAGGCATTAGGCTCTAGCTCCTGATGTCAACAAACCTACTTTCTGCAAGAGACATCTCATTCCACCAGCAAGCCTCCTGCCTGAAGGCACATAGCTTTCTTGCTCAATGGACCAGGAAAGTCCCCACTCTGTCTCTTGTCAGCCTCCTAGTTCTGTTGTCTCCATTGCACATTTCTCTACTGCTGTTTTTGATCGTTTCTTTCTGTTTCCAGTGTTATAGCTTCTGTATCCTGGATTACAGAGATACCCAGTTTGGCGATCCTGGGTCCACTCCCAGCTATTCTTTCTTGTAGTAATGACATATCCCTTTCCACCCTTGGAATGGCTTATTTTAAGCCTAGTGAGGTGCTAAAACTGATCAATCCCTGTGTTAGGGTCCCATTCACCTTATTTGCATGGTCCCACCCATACAAGCATGTCATGCAACTTAAGATGGATTTAGGATCATTTAGAAATTGTGTTTTGAGCCTAGATAAAACTAGGTCAAGGGTCCACACACCTTCCAGCATTTCAGACCAGGCAGACCCCTTTCTGTCTTTCACCCTGATTCCCCACAGGCGAGATTAACAGACATCAATGGACCATGCCAAAACTCAAAATTGAAGGCAATTCCATGATACATCTAAATTTATGTGTAATTTTGCTGAGATATAGCATAATCCACTATACTCATTGACTAAGTAATTATTCATTGGTTGATTGATTAAAAATCAAATTTTAAAAGCTATGTAGGCTCAAAACCTCAGAATAAAATAGAAATATTTGATCTAGGCTCAAGCCACAATTTCTAAATAATCCTAAATCCATCTTAAGTCTGACAAAAAAATCAATAAAACATATACAAAGACAGAATCTTTTTAAACAGAAAAAAAAATACTCCCTCAGAGTCATTTGTGGTCCATATCATAAACATCATGGTAATTGTGTATTAAACACAAGTGTTTTCAAGGATATTAAAAAGAATATATAGATTATTGTAAATGTTTCAAACCTGTAAAAATGATTCAATTTAGGCTTAGCAAGAAAAGAACGTTTTCTCTTTACCCATAATTTCTCTCATAATTTTACCAGCAACATCTGTTAACCGATGCTCTGAAATCAAGATGATGGGAAAATACTGGTCACTTGTCTCCTTCTTATAGCCTATGAGTTATTAACTGAGAGCACAGCTGATGATTGACTACTTGTCTTGGTGCAAATGTTCCAGTTGAATCCTCACTGCCAGGATTTTTTTTTTTCATTTTTGATTTATAACTTTCCTGGCAGGCATATTATTAACTTTACCTCTCGTCTATGAATTGCCAAATGTGAACAATAAGTTGTTCAGCCAATCAGCTTCCCCGTTCTACTAAGTCAGCCTGATTTCTGTGTGGTGATGAAATATTCCATGGAAAGTGTTAAATATGAGTTGGGAAATGCTCAATACTTTAAAATTAAGAACTCAACTTGTATCAACAGTCAAATGCTGTATGCCTGATTTAGGTGTGTTTTTACTAAAAATATTTTTGAGAATGTCTTCAGTCTTACTGAATAATATAAGGCAAAAGATTTAGAGCATCTGTTTAAATATCAGTTTTAGGCCATTAAAAAATCAAGTTATTATGATATACCTCATATGATCCCTGACGGAATAGGTCTTCTATAAGAGGTTAATATTTGAAATGCATGGAAGTAAATTATTTCAACCCCTTTAACATTGATCTTTAAATAGTAGCTTGAAGACTATGTAGAAGCCCCAACTAAAGCTTGCTGAAAAATGCTTTCCCTACCCATACAGCCATCCATCCCCTCTCTGGCCACTGGACCATTATCAAGGGTCAAGATTCACCATAGCTTAATGTGAGAATTGTTCACCAAAAGAGGTGTGCCTACAGGCACAACTGAGAAAAGGCTGTTCTGACTTGAAGAACCGTATTTTGAATATTTTTATCATAAATTGTAACCTAAGAACTTACCTAATAAGCCCCACAATGGTCAGTATGGTCTGTGATTTCTCTATGGTCCTTGCAATGAATTGTGAAAAACAGACACATAGAGCATGTCGTGGGAGGAATGGCTGGTGACAGAACTGGTAGAGAGGTTGGAAGGTATAATCATGTCTGACTTTGGCCTCATAGAAATTGACCTTGGGATGATGTTGAGTTTGATTCTCCTTACTCTTCATGAATGGGCCCTGGGAGCACTGATAAGCATTGGACTGCTAAAGGAAAGTTCAGTGGTTCAAACCCACAGCTACTTCCTCAGAAAAGAAAAATTGAGGCTATCTGCTTCTGTAAAGATTTACAGCCTTAGGATGCCTATAAGTTTCCAACAGGGTGACTAGAGGTCAGAACTGATTGATGCCATGGTGGTGGGTTTGTTGGGTTCCCGCTGGTGAAACCAGAGGAGGTCAGGTAAGGTCTCTATCCCAATCTTACAGTGCCCTTGATACAATGTAAAGAAGATGGCATTCTCTTCTTCCCCAAAATCCATGGCCTTAGTATAGTCATGAAAATATATAGATTGGGCAAATTCTAGTAGAAGGGTATCCTACAAAATCTTTGTCTAATCTACTATTAACTATCAAAGTCATACATAACCTCAGAAACTGTCAAAACCAAAGGAAACATGAAAATATAATGTAATGTGGGATCCTAGATATGTGCTTAACACAGAAACAAAATGTTAGATAAAAATTAAGAAAATGTAAGCGAGCACACAATGATATGAGTTTTTGTTC
>NW_022103899.1:14987511-14989928 GCF_000313985.2 Echinops telfairi
CATTGTAATTGGTTCCCCCTTCCTCGCCTCCTCTCCCCACCTTCTCCATACCCTTCTGGTATTGATATTCACATTCCTGTTCCTGGATTCCATGTGTCATGAGCTCTTATCTCTTATCTGTACCTGTGTATATGCTCCGGTCTAGCCCAAAGTGAGAAGCAGCACTGGGTTCAGGAGAGGAAGCCTCAAAGAACCAGAGGAATATTGTGTGTTCCATCAGTGCTTTACTGCACCCTGGTAGACTCATCCATTTTATGACCCCTCTGTGACAGGATGTCCCATTGTCTACAGATAGGCTTTGGAAGGGAGACAGCAGTGTAAAATATGAAAATGATAAAAATTTATAATTTATCAAGGGGTCATGAGAGTGGGGATGGGGAACTGATACCAAGGGCTCAATAGAAAGTAAATGTCTAGAAAAGAATGATGGCAACAAATATACAAATATGATTGATACAATTGATGTATGGATTATTATAAGAGTTGTAAGAGCCCCCAATAAAATGATCTTTTAATTTAAAGAAACCTCATTGCCATTGTTAACAAAAATGTATCATTATGGGTTCATTAATTAGTACAAATGTAACAAGATGATGTATGGTGTTTATAAATAGCAATAAGGTACCTGAACAGAAGTAGGTGGATATATGGGCATTCTCTACATAGCCTCAATTTTTCTAGAAATCTAATACTGTTGGAAAAATTAAGCCTATTAAGAAAAAATGTCCCTCCCCAAATTATTCCAGAGCATAGAAAAAGATGGAAAACTCCCAAGTCTATTTTACGAAGCCAATATAACTTTGATATCCAAACAGGGCCAGAGTCCCACAGGAATAGAGAACTACACACCTATATCTCTAATGAACATAGATGCAAAAATCCTTAACAAAACATTGACTGCTGGAATACAAAAGTATATAAAACATATCATCCATCATGATCAGGTAGGATTAATTCCAGGGGTACCGGGATGGTTGTTCAACATCTGAAACTCCAGCAACATTATTCACCACATTGATAAGGATAAGCATCACATGATAATATTGATAGACACAGAAAAAGCATTTGACAACAGCCAACACCCATTACAAATTAAGACATTCAAGAAGATAGGAATGGAAGAAAAATCCCTCAAGTTAATACAAGCTATTTATGAAAACCCAACAGCCAGCATCATAGTCAATGGAGAAAAGATGAAAACAATCCCACTGAAAAAGGGGACCAGACAAGGATGTCCCTTGTCCCCATTTCTATTCAGCACCGTACTGGAGGTCCTAGTTAACAACATTAGACAGCTGAAAGACATTAAAGGTATCTGGCTGGGAGAGGAGGAGGTGAAATTTTCATCCTTTGCAGATGACATGATTCTATACATTGAAAACCTCAAAGGTTCCACAACAAGAGTACAACAGAGGAATATGGAGGAGTAGCAGGATACAAGATCAACAAACAGAAGTCGATTGGTTTGCTATGTACATCAGACAAGACAACAGAAGAGAAGATCAAGAGGGCAGTACCCTTCACAATAGCCAAGAACAAATTGAAATATCTAGGGATACCATATATTTAACCAAAAAAACAAGACTTATACAAGGAAAACTACAGAATCCTACTACAGGAAACCAAAATGAACCTCCACGAATGGAAGAATATCCCAAGCTCGTGGATCAGAAGACTCAATATGGTAAAGGTGTCCATCTTACCCCAGGCACTATATAGGTTTAATACTACCCTGATTCAAATACCAACAACCTTCTTCAAAGAATTTGAAAATCTGACCACCAATTTTATATGGAGAGGGAAGAAGCCCAGCATTAGCACAGAACTCCTCAAGAAGAAGGACAAAGTTGGAGGGCTCACTCTACCTAACTTTATCACTTACTATATAATCACAGTGGTCAAAATAGCCTGGTACTAGAATATACTCATACCAATGGAAAAGAACAACAAGAACAACAAAAAAGAAATAAAACAATCAGCATATAGACAACTGATCTTTGACAAGGGCCCCAAAAGCATCAAGTGGGAGATAGATGATCTCTTTAACAAGTGGTGCTAGAAAAAAATGAATATCTAGGTATAGAAAAATGAAACAAGATCCTTACCTCACCCATGCACAAGAACAAACTCAAGGTGTATCACAGACCTAGAAGTAAAACTCAAAACTATCAGAACCATCAATGAAGGAATTGAGACCAATCTAAAAATCTTAGCTCGGGGAATACACAGGCAATTTGAAATAGGGAAGGGTACACACAGAGATAAGGCTGAAATCAACAAATGGAATATACTAAGGATAAAACACCTACGTGCTTCGAAAAATTTCACCAAGAGGGTAACAAGAGAACCCACAGACCGGAAGAGGATTTTTAGCAATGACACAGCAGATAAAGGGCTTCCTTCTTTTTTTTTTTTTT
>NW_022103899.1:14991184-15024793 GCF_000313985.2 Echinops telfairi
TGTTCTTTGTCAGTGGCTTGATGTTGTTGCTGTTTTGTTGTACATTGTTGCTTGGTTTTGCTCTGTCTTGTTTTTGTGCACGTTGTTGTCTCCGCAGGCCCGTCTGGATAGGACAGGCTGGATGAACAATCTGGAGGAGAAAACAACAGGACTGACAGTTCTGGGGGGATATGGGAGAGGGGGAGGTGGGGGGAAGGGAAGAGGTGTTAACAAACCCAGGGACAGGAGAACAACAAGCAATCCAAATTGGTGGCGAGGTGGGTGTGGGGAACCTGGTAGGGCAGGATCAAGGGGAATGTAACAAACAGGAAGTGCTGAAATCCTGGTGGGGACTGAGCATGATAGTGGGACAGGAAGAAAATCACAGGGCTTATTTCTAAAATCTGCAATACCCTGCTAGCATGCACAAAGAAAGCAGTTAACCTCTTGAAGAAGTGGTAAAAAGACCTGAACAGAACTCTCACTAGGGAGGAGACCTGAATGGCCAATAAACAGATGAGAAAATGCTCCTGATCATTAGCCATCAGAGAAATGCAAATAAAACAACCATGAGATACCATCTACCACCTTGATATCCTTGAGGACAGCCCAATCAGAAAATCAGAGAGCAACAAATATTGGAGGAGATGTGGCGAAATAGGAACTCTCCTCCACTGCTTGTGGTCGTGCAGATATGTTGTACAGCCTCTGTGGAAAGCCATCTGGCGATGTTTAAAGCAAATGGAAATTGAGTTACTTTACAACCCAACAATCCCTCTACTGGGCATATACTCAGAAGAGGTAAGAAATAGACCACGACCATTCATTTGCACTCCAATGTTTATTGCGGCACAATACACAATTGCAAAGAACTGGAAATAACCCAAATTTCCATTGACAGACAGGTAGATTAGAAAACTCTGGCACATACACACAATGGAGTACTATGCATCACTAAAAAGCACTGATGATCACATGAAGCACCTAGTCTCATGGGAAGAGATGGAGGAAATTATGCTAAGCACAGTTAGTCAATCACAAAAGGCCAAGTATAGCACGAGTCCCCTGAGGTAAGTATAAGCAGCACAGTAGGTGTAGAAGAAAAGCCACGTATCTCACACTATGCAGGGTGAGATACAGACAATAAGGTAGGAGACAGACCAAAGCCAAGGATATATATGTCATTCCAACACTAATAAGGGGAAAAGTTGGGGGGGGCGGGGGGGGAGGGAGAGAAAAGGGGCTGGGGGAGAGAGACGATGGCCCTGGGGGAGCAGGGCACTAATCCACCCAATAAAATGATCCTTAAAATAAATAAATAAATAGAATACAATTTAAAAAGAAAAAATGTCCAAAATTAGAAAAATAATCATTATTATATGAATAACAATGAATACAAAGAAGAAAGTGTTCTAGAATTGAATATGGTGACAGTTATGCAATTCTTCTTGATATGATTGAATTACTGAATTAAATAACATGTGGATGAAGCGCTAATAAAACTGCTAAAAAAAGAAAAGAAAGAATGTATGTAAGGAAAAATAAATATTATAGAAGTGTGTCAGGCTGGAGGTCCCCTTGCAGAGGACCCTTGGGGAGGAGACGAGCCAGACAAGGTGCGATGTAGCAACGATGAAAAATACAACTTTCCTCTAGTTCCTAAATGCTTCCTCCACCCCACCCCACTACTATCATGATCCGAATTCTACCTTGTAAGTCTGGCTAGACCAGGGATGTACACTGGTACAGATAGGAACCAGAAACACAGGGAATCCAGGGTGGATGATCCCTTTAGGACCAGTGGTGTGAGTGGCAATACTGGGAGCGTAGAGGGAGAGTGGGTTGGAAAGGGGGAACCGATTACAAGGATCTACATGTGACCTCCTCCCTGTGGGACGGACAACAGAAAAGTGGGTGAAGGGAGACGTGGGACAGGGCAAGATATGACAAAACAATAATTTATAACTTATCAAGGGTTCATGAGGGAGGAGGGAAGTGGGAGGGAGGGAAAAAAATGAGGACCTGATGTCAGGGGCTTAAGTAGAGAGCAAATGTTTTGAGAATGATGAGGGCAATGAATGTAAAAATGTGCTTTACACAATTGATGTCTGTATGGATTGTGATAACAGTTGTATGAGCCCCTAAGAAAACGATTTAAAAACAAAAAAGAAGTGTGTCAGGTAAAAAAAGTTTGTTCTGAATTCTGCAATTCTAGTTATGTGAAGGTAAGTGAAAAGTATCATTACTAGGTTTCCAGCTCATAAATTCATGGCTTCATTCCATGGAAAACATATTTAATATGCATCCCTATGAGGAGTGGATGGCTGAAGACAAGTACTCTTCGTAAAACACTGATCTTGGACTTTAAGGTTCTGTGTGAAGTGAAATTGCTTAGTACGGCTCTTCTATGCATAGTCTGTAAATAAGGTGTAGAAGATTCTAATCATGAATTAGTCAGGGTGTAATGGTGAGCAGTCTCAAAAGAAAGAGCAGAGGAATTCTGTGACCATGATGAAAGAAAAGCCACCAGTTAACCGAAAAAAAAAGGGCTTTAGCTAGTCATAATGTGAGATCAGAGCACATGGAAGATCCAGCAGAGGAAATAGAGGCAGTGGAGGTCACAGTATCAAGACCATGAGGCAGAGCAGAAGCACTAAACTGAGACCATAAGACAGAGCAGCAAACTCCCTAGCCCACCGGACAAGTGAAACTGAGTGACTTCAGGCAGGAGGCAAGCTTGCAGCACTAAAGGAGCCACTAAAGGAGCTTGGTAACACTTGCCCAAGCAGGGCAGAGGCCAGGAGGCCTTGTGGCTGAGAGGCTGAGCACTTCTGTGGACAAAGGACTATATTCTTATTGTTTTCTAAGCCTGACTTGGGACTACCTTTCCAATTATTTTGAGTGAGTTTGTGACCATGGCAATGAATTAATAAACACAGCAGAGAGTGTGTCACAAAGGTGTCATAATAAAGAAAGAATCACCCTTGGGCAGATGTGGAGCTGAATTCTCCTTTCACCCTGGATAGCCAGCTGTGGCTCTCATGCAGGGCAGGGGCCAGGAGGCCTTGCGGCTGACAGGCTGAGCACTGCTGTGGACAAAGAAATATATTCTTCAAAGAAAAGGTCCAAGCAAAACAGTGGCATCCAAGGTGATCTGCTGGGCCATTTAAATTCAAGGGAGAGAGGTCAGTTCAAAATATTATGGTGATGGTGTTGGGTGGGTGTCCCCAAGGGGTAATCTTGAAAGATTTTCCCCAAGGACACAGGACAATCAGAGGGGTTTGTTGGGAAGTTTTAAGAAAATTGAAACTTTCATTGGTAAGAAAAAGCACCAAAGAATTTTTTCCTGTCCCAACAATTCACGATCCTTCTCTTTGCAGGAATTTTCCTATGAGGATTCCCCTGGAAGCCTTACCCCATCTACCTTCAAGCTCTGATCTTGCTCTTCAGACTTCTTTTTGTTCCTCGAACTCAAAGAAAATTTGAAAAGAACATAATTTAGTCCCTCTGGGATGCGCAAACTGCTGTTTTAATATGGTGCAAATCAAACGGTACAGAATTCTTTAGGAGAAGTAATGATACATTGAGAAACAATAGCTTCATATTTTGATATTTTTGTTTAATAAAGATTTCTATGTTCAATAAAGACTTCAATGAAGAACTACAGCCTTCAGTCTCTATTACAAGTCAGTGTAAAAAAAACCCCAAAATCTTCACAACTGAACAAATAGGTAACATCAAGGTCAATGGAGAAAAGGGTAGAGTTTTCGAGGATTTCATCTTGCTTGGATCCAGAGTCAATGCTCATGGAAGCAGCGGTTAAGAAATTAAATGATGTATTGAGCAAATCTACTGCACAAGATCTCTTAAGAGTGTTGAAGAGAAAGGATGTCACTTTGAGATCTAATGTACACCTAACCCAACCCATGGTATTTTCAGTCATCTCATATGCATGTGAAACTTGGCCCTTTGGCTTAAGGAAGACCAAGAGAGAATTGATGCATTTGAATCATGGTGCTGGTGAAGAACACTGAAAGTCCAGTGGGCTGCCAAAGAACAAACAAATTTGTCATGAAAGAAGTACAGTCAATGTTTCTTGGAAGGGAAGATGAAGAGATTCCCTTCACATACTTAGGACATGTCATCAGGAGGGACTGGTCCCTAGAAAAGAACCCAATGCGTGGTAAAGCAGAGGGGCAGCACAAAAGAGGCCATGGCGACAAGAATGCTTCAAACAAACCCACTGTGAGGCTGCCGCAGGACCAGGCAGGACGGGGTCACGATGAGTCTGAACTGACTTGAAGGGACCTAAGGATCACATGACTTCGTAGCAGTTTTTACACTTACCCTACATGCTTTGTTTTTACAATTTTTCAATTCTTAATCATCAATTTTATACCTAGTGTTGTAAAAGACTTCTATGCTATTTTTGTTATGAAGGTCCCTCAAATTGCATAAGCTACCCCAAACCCTGAAGGCAATATATACTAGTTTATCTACATTGCTTATAAATCCGTGGCTTGATAATTCGCCTCTGAACCAGCCTGCTACACAGCCAAGTTGTCACTGCGGGACCCAAAAAACCCCACTGCCACCCAACTGACTCCTCTTGACTAATTGAAGAGCCCCTTCGTTCTGCAGTTTCTCTTTATAAGGTATGCTGAGAGAAGAGAGGCCTCTTCCTTTCGATATTGCTCCCCCTCTTCCACTGTTGGCTATGTGTCAGGGAGGAAGGGGTTTTACTACTGTCAGAGGTCTGCCCACTGTCCTATTACATCATTCTTATTATATCATTCTCAAATGAGATGAGTCATGCTTTTCCTTTCCCTGATTCTTCTGGCAGCCCACAACAGGATTGTGTATCCATACACACATACAAAAAAAAAAAAAACAACCCTATTTTATTTCATTCAACACATGCAGAGTGAATGTAGTACATGCAACAACTACTGGAATAACCAACCACATCCTCAATAATACAGACGGAAATCCTCGTCCTTTCTGCTCTTCAAAGAAAACTAGGTTCCAAACGCATTCATGAGGGCACTTTTCCTCAGCGTATGGTCAGAACAACGTGCTCAGCTCAAAGCTCCCGAGTACCACATCCGATCTTTGCCTCTTAGGAAGATCAACTGTGCCAGTTTGCCCACGACTCCTTCAGTTTGAGCACTAAAAACACCATGTTCTGGGGAAACACTCCGTTCCAGGAAAGACAGGACAATCGGTCTTCACTCAACTTTCACTCGTGTATTTCTCAGCATTTATAATAAACATCTACGTTTTAGTAGTAAGATTTTAAATAAAGAGAAAGCCCATAAACTAAGATTCGTGTAATATTAAATTTTGCAATATTAAATGTAACCACTGCACAGAGTCTTACTCTGGGACATTCTTTCTCCCAGAAGAACTTCATTCCTGCTGTCTTCCTACTGCCAGTGCTGCCACGTCACCACCCACATCCCCATAGGACAAAATGGCCCAAACTAGCAGAGTTGCTTCCTCCAGGCACAAACGGCTTACTCCCCAGAGCTAGCTCCAAGACAAGCATCTTATTCAAGAGGCATCGCAACTGGAAAACTCTGTCTGTGGTGGTGAGTTTTTGTCTCCCATGCTGCCAACACTGTAGCAATCCCACCCATCACTCTCATTCATATTTTCAGGGTCAAGGCCTTCCGATGAGGAATTTGCCGACCAAAATCTTTAGATTGCTGAACCACGGTCAAGCGAATTTGGATTTAAATTTATTTTAGGTTTGAAGTCAAACACCTTCATTATAATAAAGATTCCTTCTACCTTCAAACTCCAACTTGAGTTTATATAAGCAAATAACCAATAGTTGTATTTATCGTTTCACATTTAAAGTGACCTCTGAATGTAATATTATCACTTTTCCAAAGTGACAAATGTATTCCAAACACAAGATAACTAAGTCCTTTCTGTGTTCTCCTTGCAGTTGCACATCTTAAACACACCATATGTGATGCAGTCTCTCTGGTGGCATCACGTGGGGAGTTCAGGGAACGTGAGCTACCCTCGGTGACACTGGCCAAGAGGGTGATATCAAAATGCGGTCCATAACATTTTGTGTAGCATGTCAGCAGAAATGTGTCTAATAAAAATATCCCTGTGTCTAGTTATCACAATAAAACAAGTTTCTTAAGTATAACTTACATAGAGCAATACGCCTCCAGGGCTAAGACTGTGCGTCTTTAGCTGGGGATTTTGTAATGTGTTCCTGTCGGAGCTGTCACTGTTGTTGGTAGATACTGTCGAGCAGTTCTGATTCCAAACACTGCCTGGTTCTGCGCCACCCCTGCAATGGTTGTTACGTTCCGGCTCATTCTTGCAGCCATTGTGCCAATCCATCTTGTCAGGGGCCTTCCTTGTTATCAGTGTCCTACTTTGCTGAGCATGAGGTCTTTTTCCAGGGATGGGCCTCTTCTGATAACATGTCCAACGCCCGTGAGTTGAAGTTTCTGTGCTTACCCCCAAACTGATTACTTTGTTCTTTGGCAGTCTGTGGAATATTTTTATTATTATTATTTTATTATATTTTATTATATTATTTATTATTTTTATAATATGACTGTCGTTATTACAATGATGCTCTCAATCTGTGGATTCATCTGCACATGCTAAAGCACATGCCATTGTTTTCATTGCTGCCAGTGTTTTTATATTAACTGATTTTTTCCAATGTTCTAGTGTGTTAGCCACAATTTTAATGATAATTAGTGTGAGTCTCAATAACTTTTAAAAGAATTAATAGTAATTCCAGAAAGAGAAGAAAAATCAAAAGCTACTAATGTAACCAAAAATGCTGTAATTCAATGTAGAAAGTGTATACAATGCAGTTTTGTTATTAGTGCTCATATAATCTAAGAAATAGGAGCCCTAGTGGTATAGTGCTCACATGGCAGGCTGTGATCCTCGTGGTCGGCTGGTCGAAACCACCAGCAGATCCTCAAGAGAAAGACTGGGCTTTCTACTCAAACAGTTTCGGAATCCCAGGTGGGTCTTATAAATCGGCATTGACTTGATGACAGTGAATGAGAGCAAGAAAAATATGTTTAAGTAATTTACAACATATTTATCACCTATTATCCAATGCAAAATTTACAACATATTTATCACAGATTCTATGACACATGAATAAGCATTACTAAGAATTCTGTATGGTCTTGTGTGGGAAGAGGTCCACAGAAGGACAACACCATAGGTAACTGCACTGGAGCACCACTTCCGGTGACACCACTGAAAACTGCACTCCTGAGGCATCTCATTGCCTTGGCAAACACCCTGAATGAAGACTATCTATCAGTGCCAACAGCCATTTGTTGAGTGACAATTTTGGGAAATATCTTAATTTCTAAGGGAAAAGGTCACTGTAAAACATCAAATTTCATCACACAAAAAAATACCAATGCACACTTAAACAAATACCACAATTGTTTAGCAGCCAAACTCCTGTGAATATGCTTTCCCTTGTGCATTGCCTAACATGGAAATCAACCTCTCTGTGGAAGTTTCATAATTTCACCTCAACTTGAAGATTTATAAAAGTGTAGGGGTAGAGTTTAGGCTGACGGTGCTTCCTATGGACATGGCCTTCTCATAAGGAGGGGCCTGGGAACTTCCCCTCCTCTCTCTGCCTTCACCTTCCTGCTGGTTGACCCTGGCTGTTGCCAGAGCCCTGGAGATGCATACACCAGCAGTGGATACACACACAAGACATTTCACCCACTGGCCTGTGCTATTCCTGCATCCTGCATCATTGCATGTGGCTTCCTGAGTCTGAGGAGGGACTTATGGACTAGAATCAGACTTAGGGACTTGAGTTGGACTGGGCTGGGATGTTATTTCAATATATAATTACTTCTTGATATAAAGCTTTTTCTCACACATCTATGAGTGTCTCTGGATTTGTTTCTCTGGCCAAATCACTCTAACACACTCTCCAATGGAATAGAGTGTTTAACTGTCTCCTCTATCAAATTACCATTACAATATGTCTACCAAAGTAAACTGTTTGGGTATTAATTTGGTGTAGTGCCAAAAATCGGTACAAGTTAAGGGTCTTTGTGCAACAACATATATGTTGAAAGGAATTGGTTGTGTTCAAAACCAAAGGAAAGTCAGTAATCCTTTTGCCACTGCTGAAACTTTCTCCTTCTCTAATACACAATGCAGATTCCTATGCCCACTCCATTACAGAGGGATACAGTATATCAGTTGCCCTACGTACAGTTAAGGTGATATTAAAGAAAGAGAAAGAGATTGCTCCTTGAGTTCTATCCTGTTAAAATTTCTTTCTTATTTATGAATTCAGGTCATCCATCCACTAGTATAAACAGGAGTGAGTTCATTTGTACCACAAAAAATGTGTCCCAGTTGCTACTGACAACAAAATAATAACATTAAATATTTATTTTGTCTAGACATCGCATAAAGTACAGAATTTAAAACCTAGTCCAAATTAAATAAAACATAAAGTGCATAAATATTTACAGCTAACTTAACCAGAAATGTAAGTAATGGAAGTGTGTCACAAATGTTCAAGATAATCTGATGGATGGATGTTTTGAACTTGCTAAGCCAACTTGGCCTGTTTTTCGTTTTTGTTTTGTTTTGCTTCTCTGTTATCGACATTGATGACCTCTGATCATCTAAAGTGGGTTTTCTGACATGACGAGCACTCTGACAGCCTTCTTCCAGTTGGGATTGTCTTACTTGCTCTAGATGTGTACCTTGTACAGAGCATTTAACTGAGCTTGCTTTTAGTTTTTCAATCTGGCAATCTCGGTCTTTCAATTGACTGAATTTAATATGTGTGTTTTGATTAGTTATTTGGATTGCTTTCTATAAGCTTGGAAGAATGTGCATAGCTTCTGATTGTTATTTTTGTTGTTAAACTATGTGTGTGTTTGTACTTGTATTCCTTGTACTTGTTACAAGAGAACATTGGCTCTGACAAAGTGAAGAAGCACCAATCTATGATTAAAATTGCTAAGTGAACATTTGATTATTTCTGATGTAATTACATAGTTTCAAAGCAACTGTTTGCACATAACTGTAAGATCTCGATGAACAACTGGGGGAATGGTGTGGGAGTGATGAACATGTTTTGTCTACTCGAGCCACACAAGGAGGAAGGAATCCAACTCCATATCTGTCCAATGAGGCAGAGGTCAGACATGTCTCCACCCTTCTTTCCCCTAGCCTGACACCAACCATCTTCACCACAATGTTGCAAATCTCTGCTAGGTTCAGTAATCTGTTGCAAGAGCCCCATGGAACTCACAAGCAGTAGGATTATGGAGGTTTATTAGAGAAGTTAACAGGTTCCAAATCAGGATCAGGAATGGTCAGCATATATAGCTCTCTCTGGTCCTCTTGGCCTCTGCTCTACTTAGGTAAGTAAAACAAAGTTCCTTTCAGGCTGAGAAGTGCCCCACTCTGCAAGCCAGTTTCCAGCCTAGAGGCGCTTGGCTGTACTCATCCTGGGGGCTGGGAAGCCTATGGCTCTTTCTTGTGGTCTCAGAGCTGCTTGCTGCCTCTGCCATCATCTAATTTCCACTCTGCAAACTCAGACACACTCTACTCTCAGCTCTTCTTTCTGTTGGTCATGGGATTCCCCTTCTTGCTTCTGAGATGACACACTTATAGTCTGTTAAATGAATAAAATTCGGCAAAGCTGACGAATTTCCTCAGTAGAACCCTCTACACCTCATTTACTTGCTCCCACCCAGTCGTTTGATGGGTGCAATGAAGGCTATGGACAGAGGAGCCATACCAAGTAACCTAATTTTACAGCAACAACACACAGGGTTTGATGTGACTGTACTAGCCATTTGTTTGGTTGTTTAGTGTTACTTTTCTATCGTTTTTGTTTTGTTGCTTGCGTGCTGAGAACTAGAGCTGCAGTGCACAGCTGAACTGTGTGTTCAATTCATCAATATGCATTAACAACTATAAAGTTCTTATGTAACTTTATCAGACAGCAATAATGAAATAACAAATGTCAACATATACACCAAATACTATATGCTCAGCATCATCCGATGTGCTGCACTTATTTCCTCGTCTAATCCTCACACGTCAGTTATCTTGCATAATGAATACCAACTAACCTTATCACATTTAACTCTATCCACTAGCTTGTAAATTATTAATTCTCTAGCCGCTACCTCTAATTGTCCTTTTCCCTTTATCCTTCCCTTTCCATTATGACATTATGGTTTTAGTGAAAGCAGTATGGGAACATTGAAAAAGCAATGGAGACTGAGGTCAAAGAGATACAATTTGAATCTCACTTTTGGTACCACTTAGTGACTTGCAACATTAAACAAGTTCCTATTTCTCATTTTCAGCTCTAGACCCCAAATAAAAATAGATGACTTGAGATACAAATGACATCATTTATGAGTAGACAGAATTCAGATGAACACCTCCTCTACATCAGATTTATGGCTTGAAGTCAACAAACATTATACACACAACCAGATTGAATACATAAACATTATACACATACAGAAAACAATATAAACTTATATTTGAATAGGTTTCACTAGTATTATTTACATAATTATGTTTTCAATCATATAAGGGTTCTTAATTCTAATTCTGCTCCACAAAGAGGAGGTGAAAATTAAATTACCAAGTGGGAAACTTGGTAGGAAGAACCCCTAGGACAGAACCAAGTTCTCAACAGGCATGTCTCCCTAGACCCGGATTAAGACTTAGCGGTTTATGACAAGGAGCTCTGGCGGTACTGTGAGTTAGGCATTTGGCTGCTTAAAGCAATGGTGGAAGCTCAAATGTACCAGCCACTTCACCCGAGAAAGATGAAGCTGTCTGCATCCATAGAGAATTAAGTCTCAGAAACCTTATGTAGGGTCGTTATGAGTCAGAATTGACCACGGGTTTGTCTGAAGTGCTAGATCGTATAATTGCAACAATTTACTACGTTGACCCTTTCATAGAGTTCATACTCTCAACTTCTCACAACTGCCTACCCACCTGGAGTCCCAGGAAAACTGTCTCCATAGTCCTTGAGTTGGCCTCTGCTTTGAATTTAACTGACCAAGCAGATCCCATCAGAAGCCATGGTTTTGATTGGATCTTTTCTTTGAAAGCACCCTAATGAGACTAAGATAAGAGTATTATTGAGAGAGCTTGTCCCCAGTCATTCATTCGCTCATCAAACAGACAGTTTACACAGGTTTTGTTTGGAATAAATCCATGCATGCATGCATGAACTGGGGCCTTAGTAACAATAATTTTTGACTTGCCCTTGTACATGAAAAAGTTCTGGAAGGATGTATCAGAAACTGCTAATGGTAAATTTTTGAGAGCCATTTATAAAGAAGATTATTTCATTTTAAATTTCAAAGCCTCTACTTCGCTATAAAAAGCGTTCCATATTTTTAACTCCCTCTTATACACACACACACACACACACACACACACACACACACAAAGGAGCCCTGGTTAGAAAAGGAGGAATGGGAATGGGCAACCTGGGAGAAAGGAGAGCTAAGTGATGGCACATGGGGAGCATGACACTGAGGGAGCTGACACAAAATGTGGATGAATTGTTGAATGTAAGGCTGATTGTATGTTCTGTAAACCTTCACCTAAATCACAATAAAAAACTTTTTTAAGAAAAAAAAAAGAACCCTAGTAGCACAGTGGGGTATTAGATGGGCTGCTAACTGCAAGGTCAGTAGTTCAGACTCACTTGCTGCTCCAAGGGAGAAAGATGAGGCTTTCTGCTCCCTTACAGATGCACAACCTTAGAAACCCAAAAGGTTAGTTCTAGTCAGTCCTATAGGGTCACTATGAGTCAGTGATTTGACCGCCACGAGTTTGCTTTTTATTTGGTATTTTGCTATACATCAGAATCATAACAGTAGATTTGGTTTGGGGTATCTTGCTTAAGAGTTTTATAAAGAATATTTCCTACTCATATAATTGGCAAAAACAGTACAGATATACATTTCCAAAACTACAGTCATTATAACATTGAATGTGTCTCATTTTTTCTTCTGATTAAGCATTTTTAAATATATAATTACACCAAAAATGCATTTCAAAGTACACGGTTGAAATTACTCCTTCTATTTGTAGCCTTTTATTGTATCTGTCCAATTCAAGCGGGGTGTCTTTTGTTTGTGTGTGTGTGTACATGGTCATGAATTCCAGCTCTCAAATCTGAAGCTAAGAGTGTTCCAGAAGGTGAATTCTGCAAGCTAACAGTTAGCATCAATTGCAATGACTTCATATTTTGGGAAAGTTAACATACTTTTGAAAACAGCTTTTTATGTGCTACACCTGGCATTAACTTCAGAATTCCCCAGAACTGTTCTGGATCATTTCATGGCAAAATCACATTTGTATGACCTCATTCTCTCCCCCAAAGGATGCCTTTTTCTGCTCAAGTCAAATAGATATTAATATCTCAGCAGGAGAAACATGACTCTTTTAATTTTCATAATAGCCTTTTCAATCCCAACTATTACAGTATTAGTTCCAGTTACTGCTCAAAAACGACAAAAGATTCAATTCAGCAAACACTTATTGCCCCTTTTATATGCCACAAACTGGGTTAAGCTGTAGTTACAACGATAATTAAATCTTCTCTGCTGTCCAAATACTGACCAACTGAAGTGGGACAGGGACCTCTAAATCCATAGGAGCCCTGAGGGCTAAAGGTTGATAAAGGGAACTTTTCCAAAATAAGCATGTGTCCTTGCATTCAATTTGAAGGTTCTATGTTATATTTTAGGTTTCCAGTGGGTTAAAATCTCTTGTGCCTTTCTCTGTGTCTAGTCCTCTAAAAAGCTGTGCATGATTAATGTGTAAACAATAGTCTTTGCGAATGGTGGTGATGAGCCATTATCTAGGAAGAAATATGAGTGGCCTCTAAGCATTCTATTATCTTTTAATTCAATTGTCCGTGGCCTTTTGAAGACCTCTCACATGGCCAAGGCATAAAGCTTCAGAATCATGTGGAATTGAATTCAAGATGAAAAGTGTACATCCTAAAGTAGTGTGGACAGAAAGCAGTTAATAAAAATAAGAGGAAGGGGAGGATGAGGGAAAATATGAAAAATGACAGACAGTGAATCTTCTATCCTGTAAGCAAGAACATCTGCAACCCAGGAAATGCCTTTAATTCCCCATGTGACAAAGGCCATGGTCTCGCTTCCAGATATGTATTTGTACTCTTTATTTAAGACAATGAGACAATCTGCTGGTTTCACTAAGAAATCACACGTGTGAAGGGACTTTGCCCTGGCAATGGATTTCATTTGGTTCTAGAAAAGGCCCTGTGGAAGAACAGAAGTGGACTGCATGAATCTAATCTGGGCAAATAGCCATAAAATAAGGCGGCAGGTCAAAGGACAGTTGAGAATTGGAAAGAAAAGTTTTACTGTGAAGGGTTTTAATAAAGAAAATTAAAGACACTCCCACGGTGTCTGCAGCATGAACTAGGACACAGATTTGTCTGAATTCTGAATTAATTCAGTGAATTTTTGCACCTTGTTTTCTTTTCTTTCCTATGGTTTCTGAAGTTCTAGTGAGTCATTTGACCCAATTTTAGTTTCAAATTAACTCTTAGAAAGAAATTGACTTCATCTTTAACAAATTTTTACTTATTGGACTTAAATGTCTGCTGGAGAACCAATTTCGTGGAGTAACTAGAAAACCACATGTATAAAAATGTGTATTGTTCAAACACTGATATCGGTCCCAATGGCAATGGGTTTGGAACTCTTCAGTATGCCACAGAAGGCCAGACTGACAGCACAGCTGGAATCTGCAAATGCTTTCACAGAGCATCTCGAGTAGCATGGCTTCACAGTCAGGACACCACCAGTTAAGAAATGCACTTGCTACCGGGAGATATAGCTCTAAATTGAACGTGTGACTGTTCAGAGCTAAGAGAGATGTATGCTAAAAAATAATCTATAAATTAATATGTGTAAATAAAAAATATAAATCATCAGTGTATTAAACACTTTTCTTATGTACTACGAGTCTTTCTTTAAAATACGTTCAAAACTGGGTGGGAGGTGAGAGAGGGAGAGGAAAAGAGGAGCTGATAATAAGGGCTGAAGTAGAAAGATAACGTTTTGAAAATGATGAAGGCAACCTATGTACAAATTGGCTTGACATAATTGATTTATGGATTGTTATATTATCTGTAAGAGCCCCCAATAAGATGATTTCAATTTTAAAAATAATAATAAACAAATTATAAAATACTTTCAAAGAAAAGAATGAAGCACCTTAACTGTCACTAAAAATCACTAGGAAATCCTACTCTGGAGGATCCTCAGTTGACAAATACGCTCCCATAATGCAAATCTGACAAAATACAAAGTAAATATTAAAAGCCAAAATATAGGGCTATCCAACTATGTTTGTAAGTGTGCACAAGTGCTTTAGCATATACGTAGCACACCATTTGGAGGAAATTCAAACCTCAAACCAATGAGAGGGAAACAGGATTCCAGAAGGCCAATTTGGAAAATTCAGTGAAATCTGGTTCTACAGAAGTATATTAAAGCACAAAGCTTAGTTATTTAGATCAATTCAATCAACCAAAGTGTGAGAAATTGAAAGAACTATTTATTTTAGATTTCTGCACCAATCTGATTTACCAAGTAGTAGTATTTTATAAGTATCTGTTTCCAGATAGTTTAGAGATTCTATTTTGGTTGATTGGCCAATAATATATATTGATTGTAAATAATTTATGCATTTTATAACCCTGTCTCTTCATCTTCAAAATGGAGATGACGGCTTTTCCTGTCCATTAATATGATTTCTGTACTTTGCAGAACAAATTACATACTCTTTACCCTTGTTTAATCCTGGAGGCCCTGGTGGTGTAGTAGTTATGTGTTGGACTGCGATCCTCATGGTTGACAGCAGCTCATTGGAATAAAGACTTGGCTTCTACACCCATAAACGGTGACAGTCTCAGAAACCCACCAGGGGGGTGGGGGTTGCTATGAGTCAACATTGACTGGATGGCAGTGGGTGAGTGAGTGAGTGAGTGAGTGAGTGAGTGGGTGAATCCTTGAAATGAAAAGAAAATGTTAATTTTTCAAATCCGCCTTTCCTGACAATAAAACAGGTTTGTCAAGGTCATGATGATCTATTTGTACAGTAGACTTATAGGTCTAGAACAGATCATATGGTTAATTGTTCCAAGATCTTTTGTTGGGTCAAAGTGGTTAATAAGGAACACAATTTAATAAAAGTTGTGATATCTGAAAATAATTACTAGACATCTGTAATACAGAAGAAACACGGTAAAAAAAAAAAGGAAAAATTAGTTTTATGCTGGATAAACCTCTCCATTCATTGGCCAATTAACTTAAGTTTCAAGACTAGCAGAGGTCAGGGGAGTATAAAGAAATCAAGAGCCCTTCCTGAGGAAGCATTCAACTCCACCCAACCAAACTTGGCTCACTCTTCTCCATTCTCCACAGGGAGAGCAAGTTCTCGCCTCTCTTCTGTTTTTCTGGCACACACATGATCAGCTGTGTAACTTGACAACCTAGTTTTTTCACAACATGTGTAAGCAAATGCTGCCTTTAAGGACTCAGTCAAATATTACACCTTCTTCTTTGACTTTTCTGGGTTTTTTTGTTGTTTTTTTGTTTTTTAATACTTGTCCACTGGGATAAGTTTATGTTTATAATCTTTTACAGTTTGCACTGTTGTTGAATTACATCAAGTTGCACTTTAAATTCTTACCTTTTTCATCATCGTTTCTGATAATGAAAAACATATATGCACACATATTTCATCACCAAGTTCATTGTACATGGAAGCATGGCTAACCCTGAATATATTTACGATGACAGGTCCTCCAGAATACTTCCGCTGGCTAGCTCACAGCCATGTTCTTTATGTGTTTTTAAAACATGCTAAGACTATATTTGCCGTAGAAATAGCGAATCTTGACTTGTACTCCAAATGGGGAACAAAGATAGCAAAAACTGTAGCCAGCATGCTGCAACTTTCCGACACACAGAAGACTAGAGAATTGTAGCATGATTCCTCCACCCAGATGCAACCTCAGAATTCTTTTCAAAACAGCACTCCAGTAGCCTCCCAATTCAGCGGGGCATCCTGCACATTGGAATGAATACTGCCCAGTCCTACAACACCTCTATGATTGGTTGTAGATCAGACTGTTGTGAACCATATAGCATTTTCCTTGACTGACTGGTTGAAGCAGGTCATCAGCACTTTCTTCCTAGGCCATCTTAGTCTGGACACTGCTGAAGCCTATGCAGCACTGTGATAGTTAGAGATGGTTAGGTCTTATGTCAATTTGGATAGGCCAGGGTCTTCAGTAGTCTGGACCTTACATGATGTAAACAATTCCAGGCTGCTCTGTCTAACAAGGCAACCTCTCACTCAGAGCACAGCTGATGATACCTCCTTGAGGAACTGACCTATTTGATATCCAAAAAAGAAGTGAGGTGAAGAACATGGTTCCTTTCTTCCTTTCCTTCCTGCTGGCCTGGATCCTGCATCTGATCTCTTGGGACGTGACCGCTGCCCAAGGTCCCATTCCTGGTAGCTATTAGCAACATGCCATAATGTCTACGCTTCCGGATCTGTCTCTACATCCATAAGTCATCACTATCCAGCTTTGCTCTCCTGCCTCTGGGTTTGTTTTCTGGCTTCCTAGGTTCCAGCCATGCTCGAGAAAAAAATCGCCAATACAACCTCCCTGCATGAGTAGGAAAGGACTTCCAGATTAGCATCTGACCCATAGATGTAAGCTGGACTTGGTTTGCCCTCTCTGCAGCTATGTGGGCCAGGTTCTGGATATAAATTTCTGGCTCGATAGAAACTCCTCTATAAGCATAGATGTATCACTGCTTTTGCTTCTCTAGAGAACTCAACCTAACACAAGCACCATGGTGTAGCTACTGCACACATGAGCACCAACAGAGAATCAAAGCCAAGTCTTTCATATGGAAAGAAACAACTCCACCAGAGAGCCATCAAAGCCCTATAAACCCGAAGTCAAAAATCCCACTTCCATCGAGTCAATTCTAACTCGTATGTGACCCTATGTAAATTTTCTGAGGCTGTAAATCTTTACAGGAGCAGAGGGCCTAGAAAAATTCCCCTAACCATCTCACCATAACCACAGCTGAGCAAGTTCCTTTCAAGGGTTATCTGATTATACTTGAGGGACCAGGATCTGTTTATAATATACTATAAATTATGTTCTTATCTTTTGTTTTGATTCCCTCTCTTACTGAAGTATATATGTTCCTGATCATTGTGACAATGGAAATGCACTCCTTTCCTCCCACATGGCCAGATTCAAAAGTGATACCTTTTTTAATACACTTCAATTTATACACCATGCTTCAGACACAAGATATGAGTTTATAACAAAAACACATACAATAAAATATAAGTAAAAGTATAAAAACAATTGCTATAGAGCAGACAAAATAGAACAATTGTAAGAGAAATGTAGATGCTCTCATTTAGTCTGAAGTATGATTTTTAGTTGCCTAAAAGAAGGTACAATGAAAAATAAAACAAGTTCTAAGTCTTATTTAAAAGGAAGAGAAGAGCTGCCATCACCGATACTAAGAGAAAGCCAAGTTATTTCGGTCCCCAAACCCCCTTCCAACAAAGGAGTTCTGACTCCCAGCGACCCCACAGGACAAGTGAGGTTTCCAAGGCGACTGTCAATCTCTAGAGAAGGAAACAGCCTCAGCGCTCTTCTCTGAGCAGCTGGACATTTTGACCTGGCAAACTTGATGCGAGCATCCTCGCACTTAGGCTCCAGTTAAGTCTAGTTTTTAAATTTCCCATCCAACTTTTGTGCCTGAATTATGAGTGAATTTTAGTCTAAGTCATTATATTTACACTATGTTCTGAAAGTAAAATACAGTTGCCCCTGAACAATATGGGTTGGCACTCCATGGGCCCACCTACAGGAATTCTTTTTTCTGCTGCTTTGCACTGAGCTCAGGGATTGTAGATATACCAGGTGATGCTAATCATCTCTGCGTGAGCAGTTAGTCTCTCTAGTTACTGTGTGATTAGCACTGCATGACATTTTGAGTGGAAACACGCAACACTTGAGATTACTGCAATAACAACAGGGGGCAAAATCCCCATATAAACAGGCCTGTGCAACTCAAACTTGTGTTGTTCAAGGAGCATCTCTATGTCACTCTCGCTTCCATCGCATCGATTCCAAAGCACAGCGACCCTGTAGCACAGAGTAGAACTGCCCCTGGGGGGTTTATGAGACTGGAAATCCTTCTTTCTGCCATGGGGCAGAGCAGTGGTTTTGAATGGCTGACCTTTTGGTTAGCAACCCAATGCAAAAGCCACTGGGCCACCAGGGCTCCTCAGTTGAATGGAGCTGTTATTTATTTAATTCAATTTTAAGTGGCTCCATTCATGGCAGCCATTCGTGTAACAAAACAAAGTACTGGCCAGTCCTGCGCCATCTTCATGATCATTGGTATGCTGGAGCCTATTAATATCGCACTGTCCAAATGAATCAAACTGTCTTGGAAGAAGTGCAGCCAGTATGATGGGGAGACTTCATCTCACTTACTTGGACATGTTGTCTGGAGGGACGAGTGCCTGGGAAAGGACATTATCATTGGTCAAGTAGAGCGTGTAAAAGAGAAAGAATCTCAAGGAGCCGGATGGGCTGCAACAATAGGTCAAACATAGTAAGGGTTTGGGGATGGTTCAGCTCCGTGCAGGCTTTCATTCTGCCACATAGGGTTGCTATGAGTTAGAACCAAGTTGATGGCATTTACCAGCACAGTAAATCTAAACACATCTGAAGACAGTAAAGAGGATCTTATGGCATCAAGAAACTAGATTCCATGAACACATGTTGCTTCTGGCTAAATTTTATAAAACCTGGAAACATTGTGAAGCCTTTGAATTGTGAAAACATCTGAGTCAGTGGGGACACTGGTGAATCATTCTAAGATGACTGAGGCCTGGAATCCATGCAAGTTCAACAGACCTTCTGGATCTCCAGGCCCTGCCCGAATCTGGCAAGTCCAGCTTAAAACACTGCCAAAATACAGCAGAATGCTAGAAAATGGGACACCGGAGGATAACTTTGTGTTTAACTAAAGCCTCACCACCTTAGTAACACAGACCCAGGAGCTCACCAGTGTATGCACCCAGATAATTAGGTCCTCAGAGTCAAGAGAGTCACAGTCACAGCAGAATCAACCACCCATGTAGTGTGATCTGAGAACCACCACACAGAAACACCTGGGAGAACAAAACTGCCTGAGCATAATGTCTTTAGAAACAATGAGCAATAGGAAACCTTACTTCCCACACTTCCTATAGAGAGAGAGTCCTAAAAAATAATGAAACAGAAGACAAATGGGAACTGAGAGCCAAGTCAAACATATCTGCAATTGCCTAGCAAGACATAACCATTTGGGTCAGAAGGAAGAAAAGAGGGAAATGTGGTTTAGGCTACAAATAGAGAAAAGCTGGACAGGAAAGTGAGAGGGTTGAAGAAAGGGTTGAAGAAGGAAGAAAATGTTCTGAACATGATGTGGGCAGCATTGGTACAACACTGCTTGACGTGATGCTGCTATGGAATGGGTTGATATCTGGATTAACTCCTAATAAAATTGTAAAAGGGGGGAAAAAAGATGATGTTTGATACCTTGGCTGAATTCTGGCCTTCCCTTGAAGAAGGGTCATGGAGGCAGACAGGATAGGCTATGTTCACCTATGTCCCAAGGTTGTTTAATAATATTAATAATCAATTCCCATCCATAATCTTCATATATAATTTCAGCAAAGACAAAAAATAATAAAAGATTGGAGGTTAGTGTAAGTTGTTGTGCTGTTAGATGCCCCCAAGTTATAGTGGCCCTGTGTACCGCACAAAGAAACGATGCCCACTCCTGTAGCATCTTCACAATTGTTGTTATTGTTGCAATTACTGTGTCGATCCATCTCCTTGAGAGTCTTGCTCTTTTTCACAGATCCTCTGCTTCCCCGAGCATGATGTCCTTTCCCAAAGACTGCTACCTCCTGATAACATGTCCAAAGTAACAAAGACTAGGTCTTGCCATCCTAATTCCTAAGAAGCATCCTTGATACCTTCATTTATTCTGATGTTGACTATTGGTCTAGTGGTGATGTTTTCTTTACATCTAGTTGTAATTTATGTTGAAGACTGCAGTCTTTGCCATTCATCAAGTGTTTCAAATCCTTCTCCTTTTCAGCTCACAACATTGTGTCATTTACACATCACAAGTTATTTATAAGCCTTTCTCCAATTTGATGCCATTTCTTCTGCTAAATAGTCCAGCTACAACCCTGCCGCACAACTTCTTGATTTTAAACTGCTCAGTATTCTCTTGTTCCAGTCCTACAATTCCATATTGGTCCAGGTATAGGTCCCACATAGCCACAAAGAGATTTTCTGAATTCTCATTCTTCTCAAGGCTATTCATAATTTGTTATGGCCCACACAGTCAAATGCCTTAGCATAGTCCATAAAATACAAGTAAAAGTCTTTCTGTTATTTTTTGCTTTCAGCCAAGATCCCTCTGACAACAGCAGTGATATCTTGTGCCACATCTTCCTTTGAATCTGTCCTGAAACTCTGGGAGATCCATGTTGATGATACCAGTATTGAATTATCATCAGCAAAATTAGAGGTGATACTTAGAGGCGATATTAATGGCATTTTTCAATAATGGCCACATCCTATTGGGTAACCTTTTCTTGAAATGGATACAAATATAGGTCTCTTCCAGTCAGTTGGTCAGGTAGCTCTCTTCCAAATTTCTTGACATAGATGAATGGGTGCTTCTAGTGCTTCACCAGCAGCTTGTTGAAAGATTTCAATTGGTATTCTGTAAATTTCTGGAACCTTGTTTTTTATAAATGTCATCAGAGCATCTTGGGCTTCTTCCTTCAATACATGGAGTTCTTGATCATAACCATCTTGAGATGGTTATACAGTGACTCTGTGTACTCTTTTCATTGTCTCTGGATACTTCCTGCATCACTCAATATTTTGCCCATAAAATCCTTCAATATTACAACTCGACGCTTTTTTTTCTTCAGTTCCATTTCATTTTTGATGACTTTCAATTTTCATAGATTTATACTTTGTACATTTTATGTTGTGATGGAGAAGCCGAGGACCGGGAGAGGTGTGCCTGTCAGCAGGGTTGAAAAAAGAGACCGTGGAAAAGTGAATTGCATCCTTAACATTTCTAATCCTTGTAACCTATGGTTGTGTCATCTTGTCACTTCCTACCCATAGCAACCCTGTACACAATTGAACAAAATATTGCCTGGTCGTCTGCCACCCCAGAATGGTTCCTGTGCTTGAGACCATTGTGGCAGCTATTGTGCCAATCCATATCACTGAGGGCTTTCCTCTTTTTCTCTGCCCCTCCACTTTACCAAGCATGAGGTCCTTCTCCAGAGAAAGGTCTCTCCTGAAAATATGTCCTACTATGTAAGACCAAATCTTGCCATTCTTGCCCCTAAGGAGCACAACATGGCAATTTCAGTATTCTTCTCAAGTACCACAATTCAAGTGCATAGATTCTTCTTCAGTCTTCCTTATTCAATGTCCAACTTTCACATGTATATGAGGTGATGAAGAATACCATGCTTAGGTCAGGTGCACCTTAATCCTCAAAGTAACATCCTTACTTATCTGTGTTCCAAAGAGGCCTCATGCAGCAGATTCACCTAATGCAACACATCTTTTCATCTCTTGACTACTGCTTGCATGAGCATTGATTGCGGAGCCAAACAAGATGAAATCCTTGACAACTTCAAACTTTTCTCCATGTATCATTATGTTCCCTATTAGTCTAGTTGTGAGGATTTTGGTCTTCTTTACGTTGAGTTGTAATGCACACTGAGAGCTACCATCCTTGATCTTTGTCAACAAGTGCCTCAAGTCTTCCTCACTTTCAGCAAGCACAGTTGTGTCACCTGCATATCAAAGGTTGTTACTAAGCCTTTCTGCAATTAATGTCACATTCTTCTTCACTGATGATTTACTCAGCATACAGATTGAATAAGTATGATGTGAGGATACAACCCTGGCACACACCTTTCCTGATTTTTTAATCGTGCAGTATTCTCTTGTTCTGTTTGTACAACTGCCTCTTCATCCATATACAAGTTCCATATGAGCACAATGATATGTTGTGGAGTTCCCATTCTTCTCAAAGCAATCCATAGTTTATTATGATCCACACAGTCGAATGCCTTGGCATAGTCAATACAATACAAGTAAATATCTTTCTAGCATTCTCTGCTTTGAGTAAAGACCCATCTGACATCAGAATGCTATCTCTTCTTCCATGTCCTCTTCTAAATCCCACCTGAACTTCTGGTGGTTCCCTGTTTATGTATGACTGCAACCATTGTTGGATTACCTTAAGCAAATTTTGTTTGCATTCAATATCAATGAAAATGTTCTATAGTTTGAGCATTCTCTTGAGTCACCTTTCTTTGGTATGGGCACAAATATGGATCTCTGCCAGGCAGTTGATCAAGTAACTGTCTTTTACATTTCCTAGCATGATGAGTGAGTGCTTCCACTGCTTCAACAGCTTGTTAAAACATTGCAGTTGGTATTCCATCAATCCCTGGAGCCTTGTTTGGGGATAATATTTTCAGTGCGGCTTGAACTTCTTCCTTCATTCAGCACCATTGATTCTTCTCATATGCTACCTCTTGAAATGGTGGAATATCAACTAGTTCTTTTTGGTACACTGTATTATTTCCATCTTCTTGTGATGCACCCTGAGTCATTCAGTATTTTATCCAAAGCATCTTTCAAGATTATAACTCAAGGCTTGAATTTTCGTCTTCAGTTCTTTCAGCCTCAGAGATGCTGAGCATGTTCTTCCATTTCGGTTTTCTAATTCTAAGTCTTTGCAGAGTTCATTATAACATTTTGGTTTGTCTCCTGAAGTTGTCCTTTGAAATGTTCTATTCAGAACCTTGATTTCATCCTTTTTTTCCATTTGCTTCTACAATTAAGAGCAAGTTTCAGAGTCTCTTCTTATGTCTATGCTGGTTTTTCTCTCTTTCTTGACTTTTTAATGACCATGTATGATGTTCTTGATGCCCTCCAAAGCTCATTAGGTCTCCGATGTTTAATGTTCAATGTGTCAACTCTGTTCTTGAGATGTTCTCAAAATTCAGGCAGGGGATATACTCAATGTCACATTTTGACTTTGTAGACTTTTTAAAAATTTCTTCAGCTTCAACCTGAACTCACATTTCAGCAATTGATGTTCTGGTCTACAGTCAGCTGTTGGCCTACTTTTAGCTGCTAAAATCATCTTTTCCCACAGATGTAGCTAATTTGATTTCCCATCTGGAGAAGTGCATGTACACAGTTGCCATTTGTGTTGTTGAGAAAATGTGTTTGCTATGAACAAGTTGTTGTCTTACAAAATCCTGTCATGTGATCTCCAGCTTTGTATCTATCACCAAGACCATATTTTTCAAAGATGATTCCTCTTTGTTTTCAACTTTTGCATTCCAATCATCAATAATTACCAGTGCATCTTGATTGCATGTTTGATGAATTTTTGACTGAAGATGTTGGTAGAATTATTCAATTTCTTCATCACCAGCTTTTGTGGTTTGTATAAATTTGAATAACAATTGTATTGATTGAATTTCCTCAAAATCATATAGATACATTCTTATAACAGACAACTTTGTAGTTCAAGATAGACCTTGAAATGGCCTGTTTGACAATAAATGCAACATCATTCCTCTTGATTGTGTCATTCCAAGCATGGTAAACCATATGATTTTCTCATTCAAAATGGCTAATACCAGTTCGTTTCAGCTCACTAAAACCTAGGATATCAATGTTTGTGTGTTCCATTCATTTTTGACAACTTCCAATTTTCCTAAATTCATACCAAGTTCTGATTTTTAGATTTTTGCATCTGTTTCATCTCACCTTGAGTTGTGCCCCGTGGCTAATGAAGATCCCAAAGGCTCCCCTCCCACAGGCTTGACTCCGCCCATGTCACCATGGTGACTCTGCTTTGAGACAGCAGCTCCTCTTCAGTCACAGTTCAGGGGTCTTCTGACCCGAGGAGCCCATCCTCTGGCACTATCTCCGACAACAGTCTGCTTCCTCTCACTAGGCCTTCAGGATCTGGCAATGCTTGCATGCCAAGAACAAGCTTTTCAGCAGCCACTTCCTCTGAAGTGGGCAGTGGACTCCTTTGCAGTCTGTTCTTAGACTGGAAGCTCCACTGAGTCCTGTTTGCCTGGGAGCCCCTGCCAGCATTTGAAACACCAGTGACAACAGCTTCCAGCATCATCCAACACACAAGCGACCACAATATGACAAACTGACAAATAAACCTGCTAGCTTCCCTAATAAACCCCTTAACTGTGAGATTGTGAGTTCTGTGTGGCCTATACAACAGATTATCAAATTCAGACAGTTAGTGTCAGAATAGGACAAAGAAAGATGAGGGGTAGAGGCCTGCCTGACCGCTGCCTCATGGGAATTCTCCTTGGGCAGATACAGAATTGGATTCTTCCTTTATGAAGTCAGAAAAGGTCAGATATGGCCTCCATGCCCTTTTTGCATAGGAAGTTTTTCCTAGATTTTAGCTATTATTAGTTTTATTGCTACTCACTGAAATATATTCAGATCAGTGGGAAATAAATAGAAACATTTAACAACAATTAACATAAGAGCTCCATTTAAAATTATCATCTCAACAAAATTTAGTGCCACAGAACTGACTTAAGGTTGTCCTGTTCTTTGGAACATTTTACATATTGCACACTTGGGAGGGACAGAGGAAATATAGACTCAAGATCTAAGTTAAAACTACAGAGCCACTACATGTAACATAATACTGTGTTATGTCAAAAAGACAAACTTGAATGAAATTTGTTTCATGTTCACATTGGAGAAATGCATGTAAGACCAGATGGATATGTTTAAGCCTGAACTCAATATAGACTCATAGCCTATTTCAGTCAGAGAACTATGTCATGCCAGGGTTCTGACAATTTTTAAACCAACGCATAATTTGGTAAATATTTGTGATCTTCCCAAATCTATTTTTGGAGCAAATGAATTAATGTATTACCTTTGAAATCCTTATTGAATTTCTATTTGAGGCAATGTATGGGTAGTTTAGTTCTTCCCAGAAGATTCATAAGCATTTCATGAAATGATTAACAGAAGATATACAGATAGCATATTTCAGCTGAGATAAAAATACATTCATAAATAGTAATTCATTTTCACATTTCCAAATGCTAGTGTTTATTTACTTTAGTATTAAGTGAATAAGACCCAGAAGATGTTCCAAGTGACAAAATAACCATTACTAATAAGGTGCTAGAAAAACACTGATTGCAGACTTTTCACTTTGATAAACAAAATAAAGAAGTAGTGGAGCCAACCTCTAGTTCAAGACCATTCCAGACACTAAAGGGAATTGACTATGTTCAGAAAGACAGAAGTCCAAGGACAGGCGTACATTGTAAAACACAGGAACAATTAGTTTTAATGTATTTTGCCTGCCACAACTTACAATCTTATCTTTGTAATCTTTATCCACTTAGTCTGTCTGTTAACCTCAATCAGAAAATACACTCCTGAAACTCTTAGAACATTTCTATATTTTAAAAAGAGAGTGTTTTAAATAGGCATGATTGATCCAAACCTGACCTCTAGTCAGGCAAATGGAAAAGTCATTTGAAATTATTTTAAATTGGGTTATTCATACATTAAAAGCTAATTGAGCATGATGTTATTTAAACAGAAGTTTCCAAGATAGAGCTGTTAATTTGGTAACATTATTTGGTTATTTAAATGTGGGAATCTCACCAATGATGGTGCAGGGTAACCTGGTCTTAATATTGCTAAGACAAAGAGCCTCCTAGACAATCATTACAAAAGTACTGAGGAAGATGGAGCTGCACTCAATATATAGGCACTGAAGAAAGTGTCAGGATTATTTTCTGTAAAGATAAAGAGATGTAGGAAAGCGAATTTTGGGAATACTGAGGGCAACAAATGTATAGATGTGCTTTACACAATTGATCTATGTATTGTGATGAATTGTATGAGCCCCAATAAATTGATTTTTTTTAAAACAAAAAAGAGTTGTACCTATTTCTCTTTTTCAGCTCACCTATTTAACCCAGATATTTATTGAACATATATTAATTTACAATAACTGTGCTGGCCAAGGAGCCCTGGTGGCATAGTGATTGCTCAATGGGCTGGAAATCCCAAGGTCAGCAGTTCAAAACCACCAGCGGCTCTTCTGGAGAAATACTGGGCTTTCTATTCCAATGAAGAGTTACAATCTCAGAAAACCACATGGGCAGCTCTACCCTGCCCTATAGGGTCGCTGAGTTGGCATTGACTCATTGGCAGTGAGAGAGTGTGCTGGTCAAGTTCTTCCCAAACAGTAAATGCATTTGAAGTTTTAATGGATATACTATAAGAGGGTGTTTAAGCTTGTATAAACTTTCAAGAAAAGTGTTTCTCAAGCATGTGTAGGATCTTTAATTCAAAGAAATATTCATACTCCATCTCTGCTATTTGAATGGCACAAGGGTCTAATAGCTAAAATCTACAGAATTCTGCAACATTTCAATAAGAAAAATAAATGAATAACCAATTAAGAAGTGGACAAAGGACACAAACAATTCACAAGGGATGATTCTTGAATGGCTAACAAACACTTCAGGAAATGTTCACAGTCAGTAGCCAGCCAGGTTATGCAAAGCAAAACAATGATAATGAGCTATCACTTTACATCCACAACAATAACCCGATTCAACAAAACAGAACATAACAGATGCTGGAGAAGGTGCTGAGAGATCAGAACTCTTCTGCACTGTTGCCGGGCTCTCAGATAAGCACTGCAATTGTGGAACTCGATATGGTACTACCCAGACCACTGGGAATAGAAATACCATATGATCCAGCAATTCTTTTGCTGTGCAAATACTCCCAAAACAGTAAAAGACCGAACACAAAAAAATATACGAGAGGGTACCCCCCAAAAAAACAGAATTTTTTTCCAAAGTTATGTATTCAAATCTGCAATTCAAAAAAAAAACCCAGAATTTGTTTTTCAAAGCTATGTATTCAAATCTGCAATTCTATTCAAGTCCTCCCTCGATGCAAGAACACTTTGTTCTAATAACCTGGCATTCTGTCATGCTCACCTTCCAGACACAATCACTGAAGACAAAATGGGTGCATAAGCAAATGTGGTGAAGAAAGCTGATGGTGCCCAGCTATCAAAAGCTATAATGTCTGGGGTCTTAAAGGCTTGAAGATAAACAAGTGGCCATCTAGCTGGGAAGCAACAAATACCACATGGAAGCACACCAGCCTATGTGATCATGATGTGTCTATGGGATCAGGTATGGCCCAGAACAAACAATCATATCCATGAGAATGAAGGGGGGTTGGGGCACAGGGTAAAGACCCAAAGCCCATCTGTAGACAGTCAGACATCCCCTCACAGAAGGGTCACAAGGAGGGGATGAACCAGTCAGGGTGCAGTATTGCACCAAAAAAACAAAAACATTCCTTTAGTTCTTTAATGCTTACCCACCCACCCACCGCACTATCCCCCACCAATTTTACCTTACAAATCCGGCTAGATCATAGCACATACACTGGTACAGATAAGCATTCGAAACACAGGAAATCCAAGACAAATAAACCCCTCAGGATCAATAACAGGAGTAAAGATACCAGGAGGGTAGGGGGAAGGCGGGGCGAAAGAGGGAACTGATTACAATGATCAACACAGTAGAACTCCAGTATTCAACCTCATCAGTACTCAACATAATCAGATTTCAACAACGAAATGTGGAGGAAATTTTGCATCGGAGCTTAAACAAAACATTGGAATCCAACGCGACACACGTGATTTTTTGTAAACAAAAGCAGTTTGTGTTTCAATCACTCAGCGTTAGTTGGCGCTGTTAGTACACGTTGTTTAAGCCTTTTGCAGCTGTGTTCCAAGTGTTTTGCTACAATTGTCTTCGTTTTTGTGGCTTTTTGTACTGTTTTTAGATTTGAAAAAACATGGAGCCTAAGAAAGATTTTTTTGAAAAGAATCATCATGATAAGGAACTGGTTAACTGTGGTATCGATATTGTTGATGATAATGTAGTAAACCCTTTTAGAAAACAGTTAAGGAAACACCAACAGCAGACCACATTTGACAGATTTTTTTATTTTTTTAGAGAAAACCAGCCAGGTCCTAGTGATAAAAGGCAAAGAAGGGAAAAAACTCCTTTAAAGCAGCTACCAGTTGATTTGATGGAAGGGGATTCCCCTTCCACACAATGACTCTCTCTCCATCCCTCCTCTCCACATCCGTGTCCACAGATCCAGATCCTCATCCGTCTCAAGGTATGGACTATACTGTAGTTGTCAAAAATGTTTTAATGTTGTGTTTCTTATTTAAATTATAATTATTTAACTCTGAACTTATTTACTTTGAAATTTCTGTGTAAAGTTTTATATAAAAAGGTAAGGTTATGGTCAAGAATGGATTAATTCATTTGCAATTATTTCTAATGGGAAAATTTGATTTGGAACTCAACTGCACCGCATCTCGATGCTTCTAGAACAGATTAGCATCAAGGTCCAGGGTTCTACTGTATAACCGCCCCACCCCTACCTCCCAGGGGAACAAACAGAAATGTGGGTAAAGGGAGACAGCGGTCTGTATGAGATATGAAAATAATAATAATTTATAAATTATCAAGGGTTCGTGAGGGAGGGAGGGTGGGGAAGGGAGAAAAAAATGAGGAGCTGATACCAAGGGCTCAAGTAGAAAGAAAATACTTTGAAAATAATGATGGCAGCATGTGTACAAATGTGCTTGACACAATGGATGATTGTGTGGATTATGATAAGAGATGTAAGAGCCCCTGATAAAAGTATTTAATTTTTAAAAAAGAATGATAAGCAAAACTTACAGGAAATTCTACTTGAGATGGGGGCTGGAGGCTGGGGAACCTGTGTCAGAGACGGCAACTACACCTCTGTTGATGGGCAAACCTGGTGAATCAAGCTCCTGTTGTGAGGGGAAAAAACAAAAACCTCTTACTACTTACATAGACCCCAAAGGAGAATACACCCAGTATTTTGTTCCTAATGGGACACCTTTGATCTCGTCTCCGTCCAGCCCTTCTTCACTCGGGCCCTGGGCTGAAGATTAGTGGGAATTTAGACTCTGTCCTTTCCAGGCTCACAGCATCCTTCGAAGACCAATCCAAAGGACTCGATAAAGAGAGCCCAGTAAGAGAACGGGGCTTTACCTCAAGTGCAATTGTAACAGATGTAGGGAACTGACATCCTCCCTTAAGATGAAACACCCTAGTGTGAGAAAAAGCAAATGACCATTAACCCAAGGTTATGAAATTTGTGTAATTTAGACTTTGGTTCCAGTCTTTCGCTTTGAAGGTGCAATGAAATAGCCCAGGACTACCATCTTAAAGCGCCCCTTGCTTTCTTATAACCTGTATCAGTCTAGTATGCAAGGTTCTGCCTTTGTGAATGAGGGGTTTGAGGGATTTGCCCTGTTACTAACCCCTATTGATTGTGTGAATAGTGTCCAGTCACATAAGAGTTTAATCTGTACAAGGCAGAAATTTATGTATTTAGATCTGAAAAGTCAGCCTATGTTATAATTTCCTTTCACAACAGTGTTTTAAATTCTACACCATTGGGGTAGAGGGAGAGTGGGTTGGAAAGAGGGAACTGATTACAAGGAACTATATGTGACCTCCTCCCTGGGGGACGAACAACAGAAAAGTGGGTGAAGGGAGACATCGGACAGGGCAAGATATGACAAAATAATAATTTATAAATTATCAAGGGCTCATGACGGAGGGGGGAACCGGGGAGGGAGGGGAAAAATGAGGACCTAATGCCAGGGTCTTAAGTGGAGAGGAAATGTTTTGAGAATGATGAGGGCAATGAATGTACAAATGCGCTTTACACAATTGATGTATGTACGGATTGTGATAAGAGTTGTATGAGCCCCTAATAAAATGATTTTAAAAAATTCTACACCATTGGTGAAGTTAATGACAGCATCAAAAGATTTATTTACCTTATGCCCCAGGGGGATGAGTTGTTCTTTAGGATAAAATTATGTCTCTAAAGTGAACCAGCTATATATATAAAACACAGATATATGAATGGATTTTGGGCTTCCACATAACTCTAGCCCCAATCTAAGAAAAATGTGTTCTTATAACATGGCCCTACTCCATACTCTCCCTTGGGGAGAGATCACTGAAGATATGGGTGTTATAGCAAAGTGTGGTGAAGAAACCAGATGGTGCCATGCTGTCAGAAAGAAGAGGACCTGGGGTCTTAAAAGCAGCCGTCTAAGTGAGGCATCAACTAAGGCCACATAGAAGAAGCACATCAGCCTATGTGATCCACGGATTGTAAATGATAAAATCCAACGCCTAAGGAGGGAATAGTATCAGAGCTTAAATTCTGAACACCAATTTTGCAGGTTGTGTTAGTCTGGGTAGACTAGAGAAACAAATCCATGGACACACATATGGGTATAAGAAAGAGATTTATATACAAGAGCACTGAACATTGAGAAAACATCCCAGCCCAGTCCAGATCAAGTCCATAAGTCTAATATTAGCCCATATTTCTGATATCAATCTATAAAGTCCTCTTCAGACTCACGAAACACATGCAATGAAGCCAAATGCAGGATAATCACAAGCCAGTGGGTAGAAAGTCTTTGGATCCAATGTCATTGGAAATGTCTCAGCACTGGAAGGGCTTCTCGAGCTTCCGAGGTCTGGTTGCATGCATGTGGCTGTCTTCTGCAATGTCTCCCAGGGAGTAGCAGAGAGAGAGTGTCTCTGACCTCCAAGAAGGAAGTACCAGATTTCCCAGAATTCCCAGGAGAAGGCCATGCCCACAGAAGTCTCATTGTCTATCTCCAGATTGACAGCCTAGACTTCACTGCTACACTCTTAATCCTTAAATTGACATCAGATTAGGTGACTACCACACAGGTGGTTATGGGTGACAGTGGAAGCCCAAAATCCATTTGAAGGTCCCCACATGGATTAACCTCCAACGAATCCCCGCTGCAGGGAGGTGCATAGCCTTGCCATCAGACAGAAAGCATTGTAAAGTCTATTATGGCAGATGTAGTTAGGTTAAAATGTAACTCCTTATCATTTGATCTCCTTTTGGACACATTTTAAAGTTGTTTCAGTTTTTATTATTTTCTTTCTTTCCTACTGAAGGTTTCCTCTGTTTTGATTTGTCATTGTTGTGGGTTTGGGGAATCTTTTGTTGTTTTGTTTTGGGGGGAGTTGTCTTTTGTATGATTTGTACATACGTAGGCAAATCTACAGAGATAGTAACTGGATTAGTAATTATCTAGGAGTATGGCAGTGGAGGTCGGGGGAGTGAGGCGCTTACCACAATGAGCAGGAAAAGAAAATGTACGGAAATCAATGGCGCTGATGATTGCACAACGCTTCCTGATCTGACTGAATGATCAAACTGTGATATGTGAATTTTATGCCAATAGAAAAATTTTTAATGTGTGATTTGTGTTTCAAAATTAAATGGTTGTAGGAAGTACACAATAAGAAGAAACTGCAAAGTTTAAATCTTTCACTTTGACTCTGGAAAGTGTAAGTACAAGAGGAGGTGGAAGGGAATGTTTATATCACTGAAAACACAGCGACAGCTGGTTTGCATCAAAAAAAATTTGGAACATGCTAAAAGCTGACTTCAGAATGCTTAAAAAGGGAGGTTACCATACATTGAAGAGAATGCCCTCCTTCCTCAAAATTTGGTTTTCTAAGCTATTGTGGTAGTTGTCATCTTAATGTGACCATGAGCTAATATTTAATAGCAAAAGATAAGACTCTTTCTGCCTTTGGAAATCCAAAATCCCCCATCAGCTCAGCAGCTGTGTGTGATTACGAATGTAAATAGGCACAAGAGACTGAGTCCACTTCCAGCTCCCCTGTTTGTGAATCACCTACCCAGAGACATGATTTTAATGGAAGCAGAACTCCTTTCTAAAGTAACAAATAAATTAACTTACAGGGCGACTTGCAGCAGCCACATCTTTACTAGCACAGTAAAGACGAACACGGCAGGCTCCATTGTGCCTTACTTCAAGGCATTTGGAACACTTGAAATTTAGCCAGGAAATGAAGGGTTCTCTGTTTTTCATTTTCTGGGGAAAGAAGAATATTAAGGATGCCCTTCCAGTAATAGCGGCTTAAACTCCAGAGCTTGTGGCAGAAAAGAGATCTTTGACTGAGGTGCAGCACTTTTGATGGTGAAAGTAGAGAGCATTGTGTACGGCTGTTCAAACCAAGACTAGGTTGATCGGCTCTGTTTACTTGGCCCGCCTTCCCCCAGATTCCTGTGCTTGATTTACGGACCAGGATGCAATCCCCTTGAATGTCTGCACTTGTAAAGTAACAAGGTTGCTGTAGTAATGTAGCCACTTACTTAACACAGGGGCTGTATTTCATAGCCAGAAGGCCATTTTTCTTTCTAATAAAAGACAATAATTTCATAAACCTGAGTAAAAACAACGAGCCCTGGGTTCCGGGAGAGGAACTTGGGGCTGTTTGTACAAGTACAGATTTACAACCTCCAAAACCCAATGGGAAGCACCATGAGTGGGAACCCGCTCCTCAGCAGTGGGGGGGCAGAGTGAAAACAGTACTAAGTTTTCTGAAATCAGAGGCTTGGAAAGGCAAGGCTTTCTACTCCCTTAAAGAGTTGCAGTCTCACAAGCGAATATTGGCAGTTCTATCCAGTACAGTGGCGTTGGAATGGCCTGGCTGGCAGGGAGTTTGGGTTAGCTGAAGCTAATGGTTTTAATTCAGTCTCACAGACATTACTTTATACACTATGGGGCATATGCTAATGTCATGAGTATGCAGGTAGACTTGTGAATCTGCTCAGTGTGTTGATATTAAGAACTGGATAATTCATTCAACCAACCCCTCTTGACTGTGGTTACAGAAACCCAACCTAATAAGAATCAAAGGAAAGTGGAATATCTGAGCTTGGCCTTAGCTAAAAACTTCTCATATGTTGTTGTGGGTGTTGTTGGGTCTTTTTAACCAGAAAGTCGCACAAAATGCTTCATACTCTTATTTGAGGTCTTATTTATCAAATGCACATGCATAGCATTTATTCTTATTTTTCACTATCGTATATTCTTCCCTCTTTTTCTAAAAGTTATTGCTATGCTTTTGTTCCAACAGAAAATTACACTAACAAAAAGATAAAGAGTAGATGCTGCTCACAGGATCTTAGACCTGTGAGCCGTGGTGGTACAATGGTTAGGGGTGGCAATAATGGGAAGGTAGGTGATTCAACCAGGGATTGACCACAGAAGTTTTAAGGTAGCACACAGACATTGGGTCTCTACTCATGTACTGCCTCAATGCAAGAACACTTTGTTCTAATAACCCAGCATTCCATGATGCTCACCTCCCAGACACCATCAGTGAAGACAAAGCGGG
>NW_022103899.1:15025253-15065058 GCF_000313985.2 Echinops telfairi
GTAAGAGCTGGAAACATAGGGAATCCAGGACAGATAAACCCCTCCAGACCAATAATGAGAGTAGTGATATCAGGAGGGGAAGGGGAAGGTGGCGGGACAAAGGGGGAAAGGATCACAATGATCTATGTATAACCCCCTCCCTCCCTATGGGACAGACAACAGAAAAGTGGGTTAAGGGAGACATCGGTCAGTGTAAGACATGAAAAAATAATAATAATTTATAAATTATCAAGGGTTCATGAGGGAGGGAGGGTGGGAGAGGAGGGAAAAAATGAGAAGCTGATACCAAGGATTCAAGTAGAAAGAAAATGTTTTGAAAGTGATGGCAACAAATGTACAAGTGTGCTTGACACAACGGATGGATGGATGGATTGTGATAAGAGCTGTATAAACCCCCAATAAAATGATTTTTTTAATAATTAAAGAAAAAGGAAAATATGGCAGTTTTAAACATAAAGTTTGGGAGCCTTGGAGACCCTGTGGGACAGTTTCTGCTCTGTTCTCCTGGGTCGCTGTGAGGATTAGGTTGTTTGCTCCCTAGCAAATGGGACAGGACCACCACCTTCCACGGTTCGTGGCCCGTGGGAAAATGCTAATGGTTCAGCCACAGGCACTGGAGCAATAGCTGGCCTATCTCTCTGCCTGAGATAAAAGGACACTTGCCTCCTGTTCCTTAACACTGCAGAAGGCAGCCGTCTGCAAACTTATCAGTTACTGCATGCTACCAACCTTGTCCTCCCCTCCCGTCTATGAATAACTTGGCTGATGTGTTCATGCTTCTTTGTAAACCTTCCAATGGTGAACTGTCCCCATGTGTAATCCTGTCATAAGTTGCAGGCTACGTGTAGGGAATGTATTTAAACCTGCCTCAAACAAAGTACCAGGCCCTGGAGTGTCTGTACCGCAGGGACCCTGCACCCTGACTGTTAGCTATCCCTTTGTCATATCTCTTCTCTTTGAGGATCATATAGCCTCTCAAGCCCATTTGATGTGTAAGAGAAGAGCCTGTCTCTATCTTATCTTCCAGGTTGCTAAGGTTTCAGAATAAAGTCTATAGTGCACAACACCATGGCAATTGATTGGTTTTAACGGATGCGCTCCTCATGTTAGAAGACATGTCAGAGTTGATCAGAAATGCAATTCTGATTGCTTGATTAGCATTGTTCTATCATATTTTTGAAAGGGTTAACAAAAAATTATAGCTAGTTTCTCCTACATATGGTTCCCTAAGATAGCTTTCAAAAGGGAGTTAAGCTTCTATGTTTAGTTAATTTCAAATATTCAAATTAAAACTACCACTTACCTCCTTCAGAATTGGTCATTTATTCTAAGTAGAGTTATTTTTAAAACAAAAGTAAAAAATTACAAGTCTTATCGGATGCATTTATATTTTGGATGTATTTGTAACAAGATAATTAACCAATTCTTTTTTCATGTGGCTTCCTAAACAAACGACTAATGCTGTGCTATTTATGAAATCACTCCAACCGAGTAGAAAATCTAGAGTGTTATACTCATTTTCTATCCATCCCCAAACCACAGGCTGATGGAAACGTTTGAATGGAAAGTAGAGCATTTAATGGTCTGTTTATTTTATCATTATAATTCAGCCTGAAAAAGTAAAGAGGTTCAAGATCAGGCATTAAATGGAAGAGTACAACATACGTGCTTCCCTCTTCATATAGGAGTATGTTATATTCTGATCCAATTTTTAAAGTATGATATAGAATACTCTCAGCCAAATCTCTCCTACAACATTCCTAAAGACATCCACGTAAATCCCAACAAATACCTTATCATCCCCAGATAACCAAGCCATAAGATGTGTGATTTGAGAATGAAATAAATATCAAAACCAGGAATAGAGAAATTTAAGTTACTTTTATAAAACAAATATATAAAGCAAAAGAGGAATAGAGAGCTACTGAGGCACTTCCATCAACTAGACAATACAGAATTTTTAAAATAATATTTTATTGTGGGTGGGTGCAGGCTTACACAAAGCCTTACGTTCCCAACCAACAGCCTCTAAGACGCCCCGGGCTCTGTGACAAGGGCGCGTTCTCGGTGCTTGCCCGTGGGTGACTCCAATTCAGAATTTCCTTGGCGGGCACACGTTTCCCCACATATACTTTGAAGCTGGTCTCACTTGACAAGAAAAAAACTATCTGATTCATCAGATCAGGTCTGTTAAACGGAACATGCACTACGGCTTTGGTTTACAGAGCCGAGAGCCACAGTGGTCGGCCGTTCAAACCTACCAGCCGTCGTGAGCAGGAGAGGAAGCCGGGGCTGTCAGCCCGGTACAGAAGGCAGCCTGGGAAACCCACGCTCACTGCCGGGAACGACTGAGTCAGGACTGACCCATAGCCACTGCCCTATGGTTCCGGAGACCGGAACTGTTCATGGGAGTAGAAAGGCCAGTCTTTCTCCCACAGATCTGCAGATGGTTTTGAACTGCCTACTTTGCTGATCATAGCCCAACGTGAAATCATGACGCCACCAGGGATCCAGGCTGGAAACACAGGAGGGCATTTCCATGCTGCCCTATAGGATCACTAACAGTCAGAATCAATTCGACAGCGCCGGGCTTCGGTTTGATAAAATAACTAATCTACTTTAAGAACATCAGCTCTTACATCTACCGAATTTTACATTACACAGGAAAATGGCCATGCATTTAAGTACAAGAATATAACTTTAAGTAATATAAACCAAAGGACTTTAAAACTGTAGTTATTAATTTTTAATGAAAGAAGTATTTTACATCTATATCTCCAAATGTAAAGCGGGACTCGGCCTGGTAGCACTACTGAGTAAACGTGGCTCTGCAAACCACAGTTAGTGGTTCAAACCCACCAGCCATTCTGCTGGAGAAAATTGAGGCTCCCTGCTCCCAGAAGGATTTATGGCATCAGAAGAAAAAGGAGGAGGGAAAAGAAAGATTTACAACATCAGAAACGCTACATAAGGTTGCTGTGATTCAGAATCCAATTGAGTAGTGCGGTGCGGTGCGGTGCGGTGCGGTGCGGTGCGGTGCAGTGCGGTTTTGACACATGACTAAATTGATCTCACCCTTTCTTCCTATTACTGTCATTTAATTACTCCCCCCGCCCCCAGATACCTGTAGGAAAACCACCCCTTAGTCTTTCATGTTCCACAAAACGATCGTATGTGTGCTCTGCCTGAAAAACATGAGCTCCCCTTCACAGACTCACAGAAGTCCAGGCGACCTCAGACACCGCCTCCTCTGTCAAATCTTCCTCAGCCCTCAGTCTTGCGACGGGCTCTTTGGACGGCCAGAGAAGCTTCCTTTGCGCCATGCTAGCTTCTGTAACACTGTGTTGTGATCCACTTTCTTCCTGTTGCACATTTCTATTGTGCATTTCCTTCAGTTTGGCATAGCGTCGCAGTGGATCAGAACCAACTCGATGGCACCTTTCACCATCCATATATTTTAATCCCAAGTTGTATTGCTGGTCCTTGAGACTAAACTCTGGGGTTTTTACTGTTTCATTGTGAGTTGGGAGCAGCTTTGCTGAGCAGATTGCTGGTCTTCCATTCCACCGTCCATTGACACGCTGGTTCCACTCGTCCATGGCAACTCCCTCAGCGCACCCTCATTGTCTTACTTCCTCCCTGTGTGTCTGGTTTCCATGCCGCCTTCTTTCTGAACCTCCTGAACTTTGTGCTCAGGTAAATGCTGATCTTAAATTCATCATTTAATTGATAATTCTAACAGGCGGGCAAGTTCAATGTCAGACCTGACAGATGATTCAAGAAGGCCCAGCGTTTGTCTATCCAACCAGCAAGACCAGGAAGCCTTATCTCTTTTGTAATTTTGAATCTTTTCTACATTTCCCAAGACCATTTTTAACCATCTTATTGAGCCTAGTCATATACCTGATTTAAACCCTCAAAGAAAAGAGAGAGAAATGGGAGAGAAGGGAGGAAAAGGAGAAAAGAAAATGTTGGGTGTTAATCTAGTAAATCTGCCTCTCTATTCCTCTTTCTCTCCAAAACTACTGGAAGCAGACATTTTCACACGGTTAGATCTCTTGTTAAGAATCTTCACCCGTGTCATGCAGACACCGGCAATCTTTCACAACGTTTCATATGTCAACAATGTTGTTGTACTTTAAGGTCTGGAGCCACTGCAGGGAGACAGTCTGCCAGTGCCCCACCAACAGTGGGTTGTACTGCTGCAAATCTGGAGGAAAAGAAGTTTGGAGCTATGACTTAAATGACAATATCAATACTAAAACCTAGTCTGGTGACAAGAAAATTGTGTTATTAGAAAGAATCACTTCCTAATTAGTGGACAATTAAGCCAAGCTTGGAACTTACAGGAAAGGAAAGCGATCATATGCCCATGAAGTAAGACGTTTAAAGTTCAATCTAACTTTCATTTGGAGCAACTGTTTCCCAGGACTGGACGGCTGCTGTGAGCTAATGGGGTCAAAGACACTCAGTGGTTCTCTAGAGGCCCTTTTCTATTCAAAAAAGGTTTCAAAATAAAGAGGGGGTGGAAGGAGAGGCTAGGGGACTGCTCCTTCGTGCACCAAATGCTTTCTCAGAGCACTAACATCTGTTTCCATTTACATACTTTAAGTATGACTCTGCACATGGAAATTCCATTTAGGCTCCATGCCGAAGAAAAAGCGTGTCTACAAAGGAACTGTGTGTCCCATCAGCAGCTGGGATTTGTGTAGGTTCACATTCCACATAGCGTACTGCCCTGTGACATGTCCCAGTGGACCCCACTGGCAAAATCCAACATCAGAACAGTCGGATGCTGAGGACCCTAAAGCTCATGAAAGTTTTACAGTAAAGAAACATAAGATAGTGATGAAGGAGGAATCTGATTGCAAAAGGAGGAGTTTTAGTACTTTGAGACTTGAGAGAGGAGGCATGGTGGATGAAGCATCAAGCTGCTAAACCCCAAGTTAGTGGTTGGATCCCACCTACCACTCCGGAGGAGAAAAATGAGTGGTCTGCTCAGCAAAGGCTTACACAGTCTCAAGCAGCCCTGGATAGGGTCTTTATAACCGGGGATAGACTCAATGGTATTGGGCTTGGGGTTTTGTATATGAAGACAGTTTAAAACCACCGACCACCTTGGAGCTCCTTACATTAAGAGATGCACCCTGTGTGCAACATTCCATTCAGCAAACCTATTATTAATTAAACATTAAAAGTAGTTTCTGTCTGCGCACAGGATCATTTCTGTTAAAAACAACAACAAATTTGAGTCAATCCTTCCTTAGAGGTGTAAAGGATTGTCGCTGTAATTGTCTGTCATTGTCACTGCCATGGTTTCCCCCAACAGAGTGAATAGTGGCTCCAACCAAAACTACTGGGCCACCAGGGCTCCTTCAACTAAAAGAAGAAGTGGGTAAAAAAAAACCTGCCATCTGTACATATGTAAATATATTTATATATGAGGATATAGAAATAGATCTTTGTGCATATATTTATAGGTTTAGATTTAAGGTAGCAGATGGACATTAGGCCTCCACTCAAGGAGTCCCTCAATGCAAGAATACTTGGTTCTATTAAACTGGCATTCCATGATGCTCACCTTCCCGTCACAATCACTAAAGACAAAGTGGGTGCTTAAGCAAATGTGAAGAAGAAAGCTGATGGTGCCTGGCTATCAAAAGATATAGCTTCTGGGATCTTAAAGGCTTGAAGGTAAGCAAATGGTTATCTAGCTCAGAAGCGAAGCATACCAGCCTGTGCAATCATGAGGTGTCGAAGGGATCAGTTATCAGGCATCATATCATTGTATGCTCACCTCCCTGATATGATCACTGAAGACAAAAGTGGGTGCATAAGCAAATGTGGTAAAGAAAGCTCATGGTGCCCGGCTATCAAAAGGTATAGCTTCTGGAGTCTTAAAGGCTTGAAGGTAATCAAGCGGCCATCAAGCTCAGAAGCAACAAAGCCCACATGGAAGAAGCACACCAGCCTGTGCAATCATGAGGTGTCAAGGGATCAGTTATCAGACATCAAAGAACAAAAAATCATATCATTGTGAATGAGGGGAGTGCGGAGTGGAGACCCAAAGCCCATCTTTAGGCAACTGTACATCCCCTTACAGAAGGGTCGCGGGGAGGAGACGACCCAGTCAGGGTGCAGTGTAGCAGTGATGAAACATACAACTTTCCTCTAGTTCCTAAATGCTTCCTCCCCACCTTCCCCACTATCATGATCCCAATTCTACCTTACAAATCTGGCTAGACCAGAGGATGTACACTGGTACAGATAGGAAGTGGAAACACAGGGAATCCAGGGTGGATGCATTCAGGACCAGTGGTGAGAGTGGCAATACCGGGAGGGTGGAGGGAGTAAGGGGGGTGGAAAGGGGGAACCGATCACAAGGATCTACATATAACCTCCTCCCTGGGGGATGGACAACAGAAAAGTGAGTGAATGGAGACGTCAGACAGTGTAAGATATGACAAAATAATCATTTATAAATTATCAAGAGTTCATGAGGGAGAGGGGAGCAGGCGCTGATGCCAGGGGCTTAAGTGGAGAGAAATGTTTTGAGAATGATGAGGGCAATGAATGTACAAATGTGCTTTACACAATTGATGTATGTATGGACTGTGATAAGAGTTATATGAGCCCCTAATGCTTTTTATTAAAAATGCCATCAAATAAATTACAACTGATAGCGACCTTATAAGACAGAGTAGAACTGCCCTTTTGTGCTTCTAAGGCTGTAAATCTTTGTGGGAGCATAAAGCTCATCATGCTCCCTTGGAGAGGCTGGTGGGTTTGAACTGGTGACCTGGGGGTTAGCAGCCCAACAAGCAACCCACAAGACCATCAGGGTTCTTTTGTGTGTGGCAAAGCTACAAAAATAATGATGTGCTTTTGCTGCCACCGTGTGGTTAACATACAATATTGCAGTTGTAGCTTCAGTTAATCACCCGTATTTTTTCACATTTAGTTTTGAAGTCATCAGCCTTCTGGGGTGCAGATAGTTTTTAACATAAAGATAATATTCTCCATGTAAAGTCTCTTAGACAATTTACATGTTAAGGAACTTTAAAACTCCTGTTAATAATAATATTGTCTTTGTCTTCAAAAAGCATACCATCTAAATGTAGACAACCAAGTATTAACGTAAAACTCCATCAGATTATCAGATGACATGGGTGGTAGAGGACGTTTTAAAGGCTCTGAGTCATTGATTGAACGAGTAAGACATCTTTCCCAGAGGAAGACATAACCTCTTTGCCAGGTGAACATCTCTGAGTTTATGAAAAAAGAATCCATTTCTCAAATTGTTGAGGACAGCTCGTCCTTCAACAGTTCTAGTCCTTCACCGTACAGTGATATGAGGTCACAGAGCCCTAGAGTCAATCGCTGCCCATCACTGGGAGGAGGGAGGTTTGTATAAGAAAGGATGAGAACTGGGCCCCTGCAGGCAGTCGACAACCATAGGAACCTGTGTGATGAGAGGAAGGGTGTGCGCTCTGGGGGAAGCGGGACATAAAGCAGAAGAACCCAGGCCTTTCTCCAGCGGAGCGTTCTCTGGCATGTGTTGGAGACGGGGAGGGTGGGGGAAAGGCGGAGCGAGGCATCAGGACAAACGAAACATGGTTCTCAAATGTCCGGTCCTAACAAAACGCCACCGGCCCTGATTCTACATGTTCAAGATGAAATATGTAAAAAATATTTTTATTAAAATGTCCAAAGTGTGTTGTAGGTCAGATTTTATTGACTGCTGTTTGGATGTGTTTATAAAAGAGGAAATTATAAAGCTCTATAAAAAATTTTTTAATCCCCAAAGTGAAGTTCAAATAAGGGTTTTTCAAGCCATGCCTGTGTTATCAGGAGAGGGGAGATTCACACACACAGCCCTCTAGAGAGAACTCAGTAACACTCAAACAATGCAGTCAGGATCCATCCTGTAAATAGAGCCATCTTCCTGATGCAAGGCAATAAGCATACGGACACAGACCCTGCTGTCCAGTACAGAAACAGCTCTTCACATTAAAAGGCAAGATAATCTTGGTTTCCTTGTGTTTTCCTCTACATTCCAAAGTGCTTCCTGGGATCTCAAGATGCCTAAAAGCAATTCTGTTACAGACCCTTCAATCCTTGCTATAAGACACAGATACATTAGATGTAGTCTTTTGGGGGGGGGGGGGAGTAAACTTTGAAGATAAGCAAAATCCATAGACAGGGTTTCTTTGTATGATGGGAGCAATATGAGAATCTAGTCAGTTAAAAGTATTTCCTTTTGAGTATTAGAGGTTTTACACACACACACACACACACACACAACAGAATGATATTCCCTTCCATTAATAAGAAGCAATGCTGAAATAGAATGGAAAGGTGAGACTTTCTAGCCTCTTAAATTGAAGGTTTTCACTTTTATATTCTAACAGATGCTATTTAAAATATCACTTTTCCCCCTGAATCCTACTTACTCTGCAGTTTCAACAATGAGAACTCACCATTTATTTCGATGGTACTTTCGTCTAATCAGGGTTTTGAACCAGTTCATTTTACTGGGGATTTGTCTTTCCACCCAGATGCAGTGAAACAGAATCTACATTTCAAAAAGATCCCTAGGTGAGTCTTATATATACACATTATATTTGAGGTACAAAGGCAAGTTCTCTACAGGAAATGTAACCAGAAAGAAATCACTGGAACTCCTGGTTCTAATAGCGGTTAGAGCAGTTTAGCTGCTAGCTGAAAGGTCAGTGGTTCCAATCCATGGTTCCAATCCAGTCACTCCATAAGGTGGGGGGTCAGGAATGGGCTAGTCAGTGTCCCTAGAGATTTACACTCTTTGGAAACTCTGTGGGGAAATTCTATAGGGGAACTATGAGGCAGAATAAACTTGAAGGCAATGGATTTGGTTTGGGTTGGGATTTATATCCTCATTTCATTTACATTTCAAGCTAAGTTATTTAAAGTGGTTTATTTTTAATTTCCCTATGGATAATTTGGCTTTCTTACCTACTTTGTTATTCTTGGAAATCCTTTTGCTTTTAATTTCTAATCCCATTGACCTGCAGTCAATAAACAAGAACTGAGTGATGCATACTTTCTAGAATTGTTTAAATAGTCTTTATGGTTTAAATATTTGGATTTTCATTAGCTAAATTAGTGACAGTATCGGTAGAATGACCTTATGCCCCAGGGAGATGACTGATAATGTTCTCTAACATAAAATGCCAATGACAACTCTAAGGTGAATCAGTGACATACATAAACCATAATATCTTAATGGATTGGGGGCTCAGACTTAATTCTAGCCCCAATACTAGCCCCAAGCATAACTGGTTATTATAACATAGCCCTGCTTGAAAAGGTCACTGAAAATATGGGTGCTAGAGCAAACTGTGGTGAATAAACAAGATGGTGACGACCAGTTATCAGAAAGAATAACAACTGGGGTCTTAAAGGCTTGTCTTCAGACAAGCAGCCATCTAAGTGAGGCATCAACTCAGTGCATATAAAAGAAGCATACCATGCTGTGTGATCCAAGGACTGCAAATAATATAGTCCAAATCTGAAAGTGGGAATGGTATCAGAGGTTAAATTATGAACACTGGGCTTGCAGAAGGCTATGGATGACAGGAACACTTGCGAGGGTGGCACAGGACCATGCAGTGTTTCGTTCTGTTGTGCACAGGGCCGACTCAAGGGCACCTAGCCAAGAATGACAGTGGAAACCCAAAACTCATTTGCAGGATCCGCTCACGGATTCAGCCTCTAGTGATTTCCCTCTGACCACAGTCCAGGGATGTGAATCATCTTGGTATCAGACAGAGTATTGTAGAGACAATTATAGTAGACACAGCCAGGTTAAATGTAATATCTGATTTGATCCCCACCTTTGACCCATTTTAAAGTTCTATCCGTTTTGTGTTGTTGATTTTTTAAGTGAAGGGGAAGCACATGTGGATTATGCCTCTGGTGAATTCCAGCTGAACGTTGTCCAGGGAGGCGAATAGCCTTCTTATCATACACAGTACATTAGAAAGTGGATTATGACAGATGTAGTTCATTAAAATCTAACTCCTTATTGTTTGAACTCCCTTTTGACCCATCTAAAGTTGTCTGCATTTTTAATATTTCTATTTTCTTTTCAAGTAGAGTTTTTCTCTATTTTCTTTTCTTTTTGTTGTTCATTTTGGTTTTGGGGTTTTTTTTCAACTCTATGTTTCGGTATATGAAATCCAGGATGGGTGGATCTTATAGAGGAAGTAACTGGGTTAATGGTCCCTTGGGGGCATATCTGGGGAGGCTGGGGGAAATGGGGAACTAATAACAAGGAGTACAAGAAAGAAGAAAATGATCTAAACTTGATTGTGGTGGTGATTATACAACATGGTTTGATATGACTCAACTATTGAATTGTATGCTACATGGATATGTCCAATAAAACTGTTTATAAATAAATCATTATTCTGGGTTTGTGGTGACAATGCCATGTGTGTGTGGAGGGGAAAGCATTTTGTCTGCTCGCTATATATGTAAATTAGATCAAGTCGGCTAACTGTTATTGTGACAGACTCCATCTCCACTTTCTATTTGTCTTGACTATGTCTTTTGCAAACATATGTAACTGGCCTCAAGGGAAGTTTTTTTAGCCTAATCCAAGACTATTTGTATTTTAATAGATTTGTTTTAAACTATATATTTTCAAAAACTGTTTTTGTTTCCAACATAAACTGTTAATAATTCTCCTATCGTTCTTTATAATGGAACACAGCCAAAATTGATTATAAACATGCCTTTTAAAATATGGCATCTTTTTCCATGCTTTCAGGTTTCTGCTTGCTCCTAACCCCCGTCCCATTACTTTACCAACAGGCTAGTCTCCAGCCCTGCATATCTTTTTAAATACTCACGCAGGCCTTCGCCTAGGACATACATCTAGATGTACGATCCACTGTGGAGCTTTCTCATCGTACCTGGAAGGAGAAAGAGATGAACAGGGGTTCCTATTGTATGCATGTGTCTGCTTCTTGTTTTGTGGCTCGGCAGATCTTTGTGAAACTGTCATCTGAAATACATAGTTATCATTCATGCTCAATATTGACTGTACAGCATCCCCCAGCAGGAACTATTTATCAATGCACTTATTGACAAGTTTTGATTGTTTGCTTGCTTGCTTACCAATATGGACAATTCAGTAATCAATATCCATTTATATATATCATTGTGCTTTTCTCTCTAGGAAATATTCCCACAGCTAGTCTGCCAGGTCAAAATATAGAGGCTACATTAAAATATGGCCAGGCCACATTTGTACAGTGCATTAAGCTTTTTCCCTGTCTTGCATGGTATCTCACACATAGAAGGCCTTCAAGAATTGTTTGCCTCCAGACACACTTACCCCAAACCCAACCAAAGCCCACTACTATTGAGTCAACACTCTCGCTGCCTGGAACTGTTCTGACACATAGGTTTCTGAGACTTTAGAACTTGACTGCAACAGATAACCTCATCTTTCTCTCCTGAGCAGTCGGTGGGTTTGAACCCTGAGATTAGTGTCCCAATGCTCATCCCAAGGCGCCGCCCCCATGCTCAGGAGGCACACTGAAGTGGGGCAGTAAGTTTCAAGGAGCCAAGGATTGAAATGTAAAGGCAGATAGCTCTCCTCTTCCAGTTCAAGTTAAGCTGGCCACGGCTCTTTCCCGTCAAGAGTGGCACAGAGGCCATCGGTAGCTAATTACTGAATCAATGATTAAATAAAGATAGGCAATTCTCAAAATAAAGGAATAACGAAATGGGGCTATACCATTATATAAAAGGATTCGGACCCTCACGCACCGCTGGTGGGAATGTAATACTGTAATCATTGTGGAAGACAGGCTGGTGGTTCCCCAAACAGTTGAGCATCAATTCCAGGTATGGACACAAAAGGACTGAAGACAGAACACAAACAGAAACCTATATGCCAATGTTTATTGCCTACTTTACACAACAGCCAAATGGTTAAACAATACAACGGGGTATCCCCTCCCCACAAATCAGAATGTTTTTCCCCAAACCTATGTATTTCTTCTTCTTTTTTTTTACAAAACCACCTTGCCACCATCAAACTACTCTCCATTACTGTGAGGAACAGAAGGATTTCTCTTAAGTTGTCTCCCCAAAATATGTACCAGACTTAGCTGCTTAAGAGTGACTGTACAATAGGTGATCAGAGAAAGTAGGTCAGAGGTTATTCTCCTTAACATCAGCCATCTATAGTGGCTAGACTATTAGTCTGACTCACCCTAAATAAGACCCACTCCCTTCTGATAAGGATAATGGTGGTCTGTTCACTTGCAGGAGATACCAGAGAGGGCAAACCCACCCAAGGGTGACCAAGGTTAGTTAGTCATTATCAGCTGTCTAGATCAAGCAGACACCACTGTTTATTCCACAACCAATGTGGGCACACCCCTAGGTGATTCCCCTCCTATTGATTGTATTGCTTATGTTACTACCCCTATGTTAATACCCCTCCTGGTGACTCAGGTTATTGTCCACTATCAGGGAACTTGCATGCCTCCCAGAATAGTAATTGTCTGTTTTATTATATGAGACATTAGAGTGATCAAACTTGTCCTAGAATGAATTGTATTGCCCCTTTCTGTGATGTATGACTCTATGATGCGTGGTTAGCAATAAATAATGAGGCTCCCTGGTTCTCGGGAGGGTGGCTGGAGAAGGTGACTAAGGAGGACGAAGCAGCGGCTTCTTCTCTGACGGCTAAGCCCCCTCCACGAGGACCATCAAGCCTAGCTGAGGTGAGCTATGCTACCATGAATTGTGTCTGACTCCATTACTTGACTCCATCCTTTAACTCTCATGCTTTCTATGACTTTACTATAATCTCTACTTATTATCGCTGTACAATTGCGCCTACCGAACCTGTGATGTTTTGTGGGGTTCCCTCTTCCCCTTAACCCCACACATTACACTTAATATGTTTGTCAAATCTGTGATTCCATGCTTGAAACATTTTTCAAACTCATCTGTTTGGATGGCTGACAGCACCTCCCTCGTGTTTTTTTTTTCTTCTTCACTTCTTCTACATTGTCAAATTGCTGTCCTTTCGTGTCCCACTTCGAGGACACAAAAAGAAGTCAGATGAACAAGGTCAGGTGAGTAAGGGGCATGGGGCAAAAGAGACGTACTATTTTTTGCTAAAAAAAATGGCACACTGAGAGGCTACATGAGCAGGTGCATTGTCATGGTGGGAAAACCAGTCCTGTCTGGCTTTTGTGTCCCACACTGTTACACAATCGTTTCAGAACCTCTAAATCAGTTGTTCTCAACCTTCCTAATGCCGTGACCCTTTAATACGGTTCCTCGTGTGGTGGTGACTCCCAAACCATAAAATTATTTCGTTGCTACTTCATAACTATAATTTTGCTACTGTTATTAATCAGGCAACCTCTGTGAAAGGGTTGAGAACCCCTGCTCTAAATAGAACGATTGATTAACAGTCTGACCTGGTGGAACAAACTCCAAATGCACTATCCCCCTCACATCAAAAAAAAAGAAAAAAGAAAAAGAGCATTGTCTTGATCTTTGATTTCCCTTAAAGAGCTTTTTTTGAGGGGAGGGGGCAAGGTGACGATGGCATCTTCCACTGGCTTGATTGATGTTTGCTTTTGGGGTCATCAGAATAGGCTCTTCACCATACCACTTCACCAGTAATGACCTTGGGGGTGGGGGGAAGGAATGTGGGTCGCTTTGGAGCTGTTCTTTCAAAGTATGGCATACCCGAGGCAAAATTTCACAGCAACCGTTCTCATTCACAAATCTTCTGTTAAAATTCACTGAACCAAGCTCCAAGATAAGCCAGATAACTTCCCCATCTCTTCAATGGTCTTCTAGCACAAGTGCACGAATTTTGTTCAGTCTTCTAGCACAGGTGCACGAATTTTGTTCAGTCTTCTAGCACAGGTGCACGAATTTTGTCAACATTTTGTTCAGGAAGTTGACAGACATCCAGAACAAGGTTTGTCATTAATCAACATTTCGCCTTTTTTGAAATGAGCAAACAACTCGTTATCTTCAGTTTTTCCCATAGCACTGTCCTTGTAAACTGCGTTCAACATCACAACAGTTACTGCAGCACTTTTCCCAAGCAGGAAACAAAATTTCACAGCTGCACGCTGTTCTATTAATTCAGCCAGCACAAAAGTGAGGTTCGAGGGGAAACTGCTTTCAAGAAAAAAATCTCTGTGACCAGAGAGAAAATTCCCAGGCAAGCCACTGGGTGCACGAACTCAGAATCAGTAGTAGCTCAGTGCTCATCTAGGGTGTCTCTGACAAGCGGAGCTTTTCTCCATTGGGGGGAGGGGGCCTACCCCCTCATGTGCCCATCAACAAATGAACAAGATGGGTATTTATATACATCAAGACATAGAGTATGTATTTACATACATACTGAGACATAGAGAAATGAAGTCCAGATGAATGTGACATGCGAGAGCCTCAAAAGCACTGCTGAGTGAAATCCATCAGTCCCAAAGGACGGATATTACATGATCTCACTTACATGAAATCAGCAAATATGCAGAAACCAACGATCATTATCAATAAACAGGGCTGTACCAGAGAATGCACACTGGTACAGATAGGAACTGGAAACACAGGGAATCCAGGGTAGATGATCCCTTCAGGACCAGTGGTGTGAGTGGCGATACTGGGAGGGTAGAGAGAGGGTGGGTTGGATAGGGGGAACTGATTACAAGGATCTATATGTGACCTCCTCCCTGTGGGGCAGACAACAGAAAAGTGGGTGAAGGGAGAGGTAGGATAGGGCAAGATATGACAAATAATAATTTATAAATTATTGATGGCTCATGAGGGAGGTGGGAGCGGGGGAGGGGACAAATGAGGACCTGATGCCAGGGGCTTATAAGTGGAGAGCAAATGTTTTGAGAATGATGAGGGCAATGAATGTACAAATGTGCTTTACACAATTGATGTATGTATGGATTGTGATAGAGTTGTATGAGCCCCTAATAAAAGGATTTAAAAAAAAAAAGAAAGCAGATTAACACGGGGGACAAAAAACAGGGCTGAAAGCAAGGAAGGGGAGGATTGTGCTTAGGCTGCGCTGCAGTTATGTTAATTGCGATGGCATGGCGGCTGCCCAGCATGAGGAATGTAACCGTCACTGGGATGTATGTTAACACTGGATGGTACCTGACTTAGTATATTCACCACGCTAAGTTTTTTAAGGAGCTAGAAACTAATGTAAACGTAAAATAAGATAAACCTCTTCGAAGTTCAGGGCATTCCAGCACACAGGGACCGCGGCCTTGGAGGGGGACACGCGCAGCACAGCCCACTTAAACGAGGCTTGGTCAGCGTGAAGGCTGACGCCACATTGGCCCGGTGGGTCAGGGAAAGGGTGCGACGAGATCTCAGAGTCCAGGTTCCCAAAGGTCAAAGCCAGTACCTCGGCCCTGCAGATCCGCTGGGAACGCTTTTGATACTTTGAGCAAGAAACCAGTGACAGACAGCTAGCGAGCGCCTCCCGCAGGGACTAGAAAGCGTGGCGCGGGATGATGGCGTCATCGCCACAGGACGATGGCGTCATCGCCACGCGACCGAGGCACCAGCCGTACCTGGAGTGGGCGGCCTGGAGTTCGCGTGATATCGCCTGAGCCACTTTTCTAGTGGGGAAAAAGCTGTGGAATCGGATTGAGCAGGCCGGAGAGAAATCTATAACACATAATAGTGTAGAAAGATCTCATGTAAATGGGGTATTTCTCCCTCGGTGGTTTGCCTGGGGAACGTGTTCCAGGTTAACGTTGCCCAAATGAAAAATGGCCGCCCAGGCGCTAGGTGCTACCATCGAGCTTGAAGCCTAGAGAGCCCCGTGGGCGCTGTGGCCCCAGGTTGGAAGTTTGGAGCCGGACGCGGCGGGGCGGGGCTGGCTGGAGTGAGAACGTGCGTCTGCGCGAAGATGGTGGAGGAGGGAGGTCTCCGCGTGGTTCGCTGCGGTGGCAGCGAGTTGAACTTTAGGAGAGCGGTGTTCTCTGCGGACTCCAAGTAAGGGGCTCTGTGGGCCGGGCGGAGGGGCGCCGGGGCCGCCAGAGCGGAGCGCGGGGGAAGGGGCGCCGGAGCGGGAGACCCCCGCACACCCGCCAGGGCCGGGGCGGGTGTGGAAAGCGCCGGGGCGCGCCCCCCGCCGCTGGGCGGGTTGCGGGTGTAAGTGCGGGCGTACGGGCGGCGGCCCACGTGTTCCTAGGCTCCGCTCTGGGGACGGATAGTATGGATGCCGATGCATTTGCAACAGCGCGACTCCTTAACTGGTATGGACTCGTGTCCTGGGATTACTGAATTTAAGATTCAGCTTTTCCCCGGGGGGGAAAATAAGGCACGTGGCCAACCTTTTTGGAGCTTTCTTTGGAAACTGGCGATCGATTCTGCATGGGATAAAATTTGAAACCCAGTTCTTCCATTTATGTTCACGATAAATTCCTTCATCTCTGCTTCAGTTCCATCTCACACTTAGTGACCATCTCTGAGGGCTGTGGGAGGATTAGATGCCTTTAGTATATGTAATGATGTAGAACAGTGTTTGGAACGTCAGTCAATTACCATCATCAGTCTTGTTATATTGTCATCTAGAAGTAACACATTGTAATAAAGTTTGCCACATAATCGAAGCATACATTGACACTAAATTAATCCCTGTCATTAAAGACTAGAAATGGTAACTTGGGAAAGTTGTGTCTCCCTCATTCTCTTGCATGTGAGAATATGGCAGATAACTGTTAAATACTCAGATGACTGGAGGAGCTTGCAAAAATTCCCTTCAAAAATGTTTTTCTCTTTGAGTCCTTGGTTTTCACAATTAAAAGTGGTTTTGATGATCCTTGAGAATCAATGAAGGATACTGAGGCTTTAAGAATTTTGACAGTGGTTTCCACTTTGGACTGATCTTAATCCAGAAGTCTCCCCTCTAGTGTACTCTTTCCACAGTTCTGTTGTGTATTTCACTTGCCGTGTACTGGTTACACTTTGTTAACAGCAAAGTTTTAAGTTGGAAACCACCAGCTGCTCTGTGGGTTAAAGACAGGGCTTTCTTCCCCCATAAACACTTTCACAGCCTTGAAGCTTCCCAGGGGCAGTTCTACCTTGTCCTACAGGGTCACTGTGAGATAGCTCAACTGAATGGCTATATATATCAGGTAAAAATGACCAGAGCCGTCAAGAGCTGAAACAGCCCCGTAAGTATTACTATCATTAATCAATCCTCAGCCAGTCTTGCTCAGAAATCTGGAAACATTTTCTGTTCCCCTCTGTAACTGCAGGTCTTCTGTCTTTCATGGTCTTTCCTGATCTAGTCAACTCTATCCAAATGTGTATTCTGCTATTACCCATCATGCACTGTGAACTAAGGTACTCATGGGAATAAGAGAGGAAGATCTAGCCAAATAAATAAGAAATCATATATTTCAGATGCTTTGTTGCCAGTGGTTTTGTTTTTTTATCTTAGTATATGGTTTCCACACAACCTCATCATTAGCAGACATTTATAAAAGCCCATTATATTATAATTGGCCATTCATAAACAGCTGTAAGATCCCATTGATTGTAAGATGCATGCTAATTTCAGAGAGTTGAACATGTGGAAAGTCACGTATCATAGAATTGATAAAATAGGGTAGTAGCAACCTCAGGCAGCATCACAAGATACATTGTTTTTGCAGGATGGTCTGTGCAGCCTGCATCTGTGGATCAGATCAAACAGAGACTGGCCTCATTGGTTGACTCTTCTGAGTCAGTGGACAGTTTAGCTTTCCTCATAGCCTGAAGTAGCACACAAGTATTAATGTAGCATGTAAACATCTATTTTGTTTTGGAAGAAGCTTCTGCATGTTGGGCTTTTGTTTGTTCTTTTGTCACAGACAAAAGGATTATAGTGTCTATAGAGTGTATCTGAAACGTATTTTGTTCTCATCTCCAGGTATCTCTTCTGTGCCTCGGGGGACTTTGTTAAAATTTACAGCACAAGGACAGAAGAATGTGTGCACATACTGCATGGACACAGCAGGACCGTGACCGGAATCCAGCTCAACCCCAACAACCATCTCCAGGTGGCAAACTTTGAGTTGAACCTGACTGGTCAACTTTTTAGGTTGTGAGAGGAAGAAAAATAGCCATTCTGATTCCAGATTCGGGACATTGTTCACTTATTTTTTTTAATAGTAAAGTAAGACCACAGCCTACAATTACATTGCCCATAGTGTGTTCTGTGGACTGTTTATTCCACAAGGTGCTAATGGATATTACTTGAAAGGGGATCTTTGCCTACATGAATTTCTGAAATTCAGGGTTCCAACAGTTAAATGAATTTAATTGTCGGACTTCAACTGATTTGACCTCTGGAATCTTTGACTTCCTCAGAGTTATCTTAAGGGATTAATATTGGAACGCATTTCAGGAAATATTAGTCTAGAGTTGTTAACATGGTAAATCTATCCTTATAAAGATGAGGCTCTTTAGAATTGATGCAGATGTCACCTTATAATGAGGCCGGTATGTACAAGAAGGACTTCTTTAGTTGTGGCTCCTTAGTTAGTGAAGTGGGTTAGCTCCAGTTTATCTCCCCATGAAGCAACCGTTGCTTCTCAGAATTCAAGCATAATTAAAAGGAATTCTGTTCTTAAGTTACAGCAAAGCCACAAAAAAACTGGAGCTCTTGCTCTAGTTTTGGTAGATTCGCATTTCTGGATTATTTGCCTCCCACCCATAGTGACCAGTCAACAATGGGTTTACATCTCTGTATTCTTCATGAACCCCCTTTATCTTTGCTGTGCTGTAAGGATTTGATAAACCCCCTTAGCAAAAGTATCCCACTGTTATAATTGAACATTTTCGTCTTTGTTACCAAGTTTCATAGCGAAACAGAAACTTCATACATGAATTGTGTAAAAAGATTTATTTGTCTGAAAGCTAAAGGCTTCTTAGTGGTGACTTTAATTCTGGTGTTGGGATCGGGAAGTCTGGATTTCTATCTTAATCAGTTTGGTACTATTTTTGCCCTTTTAGCTATATTCTTGCTCATTTGATGGCACAATTAAGCTGTGGGACTATCTAGATGGCATTTTGATTAAGGTACGTGAATTGATCTTCCCTTTTCTTCGTCTGGACAGGAATAGCAGCACACTGCAGTGACAGGCACCCGGTTTCCTGGGCAAGATGTGAAAGTCAGACATCAAAATGAACATTGTTCAACTTCTAATCCTGAAAATGCAGTTTAGTAAGCTGGAAGAAAACATTTCCCAGGAGTATTATACATAAAACTTCCCCAAAATCTAATAATCTAGTGGGGAAATTGGCATAGGATTTAATTACATAATTCAAAAATAATAATACAAATAGCCAGTAAGCATGGGGAAAAAAAAGCCTAAGCCTATTGCCACTGTGTGGACTCTGATTCCTAGTGACCCTACATAGGGTTTCCCAGGCTATAAATCTTTACCAGAACAGGCAGCTTCATCTTTTTCCCAAGTAGACATGAAAAGATAATCATTAAAGAAATGTAAATTAAAACAAATGACAGAGCTTCTATGCTAAAAAATGTAGCATTTGCATAAGCCACTGAATAATTTCCCTGTCTACCTTTTCAACGAGGTGAAACTGAAAATGATCAAGTACCCATTCTTTGCTCTACCAAGTTCACTGATAAGATTCTCAGTAAAATAATGGCATATATATGTAATTCCTGCAATATTATTTATGATATGGGGGAAATACTGAACATGTCAATTGGTAGGGGACCCGTTAAGTTTATTACACACACACACATTCATTCAAAATACTATGGAATTCTTTGTGAGAATCAGGTCTGCACATGTTAACCTGAAAGCTTGCTCGGTGAGTATGTGGTGTGCTTTGAGTGGCCAATGGGTGTGGACAGACAGTAATCCAGGTGATCGTTTTCTTTCAGACCTTCGTGGTTGGACATCAACTTCATGGCCTTTTCACTGTTGCCCGCACTGAGGATTCTGTCTTTGTTATAGTAAATAAGGATAAACCAGGTAGAGTACAAGATAACTTCTTTTTCCCCTCTGTCACTGACTAGATGTATTTTGAAGGTACAGCCAACAAAATTTACCAGTAATTTGATGTGAGGTTTGAGAAGAGTCAGGAGACTCAAGAATTGGGTCCAAACATCTAGAGGTCTAAACACCTAGTCGGTGTCGTTGACGATGTTAGTGTTTGTGAAAGGCTACATTTAGAAAGAGCTATCAGGAATTCACTCATGTTGACATGAGTGAGAACAAAACGGATTTGTGAAACTGGAAAAAATAGATCAGTGTGTTGCAGAGTTTTAAAGTCACTGTAAAATCTAGGGCGGCAAGGGAGCCTGATAAAATAGGGGAGAAATCTTATTAACAACTGTAAAGAGAACATATTTCTCATAGAAAAAGAAATTATTAGTGAAATACTGAGGGGATCCATAGCGTGTCTCAAAGTTTTATCAGATGGCTTACTGCATCTGGCTGCTCTGTTGACCAATATTCATTTCCATCTTCATTTTAATGCACAGCTTAGTACCTTGTGCCAAGAAGACACGTTGCCTTCTACATATTTACATAGAATGGGTATAGCTGTACCTATATGTGAGTTGTAGAAATAAGCTCCCATTTAAAACTAGTATATTCCAATAGAATCCAGCTTTGAGGCTGTTTTAAGACTAGCTAAAATTATCTTGGCATTAAAAGAATTCTAGACAACAGTTCCATATAAAATTTATAAGAATCATACATTTTCGCCTTCTCTAAAGCAGCTTTATATTAATATAGCTTCCTTTGGCTAGATATATTTCAGCTGGTTTCAGTGAGGCTGCCAAAATCATCAAGTCAAGAAGGAGACGCCAAGGAGATCTCCATTGTTTTGGATTTTATAAACCAGTCGCCCAAGTGCATTGCCTTTGGAAATGAGGTAAAATTTTGTTTTCTTGGTTTTCTTTTGTGTGCATAAAATCTCTTTTACAGCCTGTCCTCTGGACATTTTCCTTCTATTGTGTTAATATTATCTTTGTCTGTTAGGTGTTTTAGCGTGATTTATCTTACAGATTTTCTTGAACCATCCTAATTTTGTGTATTTCATCGTATTGTGATGGTAGCCCTCTAATTTCCCCCTTCAAAAATCAATACCGTGGCATTAACTCTTCCACCCAAAAGCTACACCTCTTATTTGAGATTATACATCTTTAGAAAATATAGCTAGTTTATCCAGAGTTAAGATACCCATTACAGAAAAATTGGAGATTAAAAATGAAATCTGTTATATGACCAGTGATAATATTTGAGGGCACTTCTACTCTTTTTCTTAAAACTCCTTGACATCAGGTCAATTTCAGATCATAGGGACCGTGAAAGTGGAGCTGTCTCAGTCTTCACATCTAATCTCGATGGAAGCAGACTGCCAAGGCAGCTGCTGCATTTCAACCACCAAGCTTTAGATGAGTGAGCAAGCACTGTGCCACCAGGGCTCCTTAGTCTTTTCCTTATACATAAACAAAATACATTTTCCCAAGATAAAATAAGATCCCAGGGGCTTTTTATCCTGGTTTGTTTGGGGAGGCTTTTTGTTGTTTGTTTGTTTCATTAAAAATGAAACTATATGAGTAAGTATTCTTCAAAGATAGTAACTATGTAATTGTCCATGAATATGTTGTTAGGGGCCATCAAGTTGGTTCCAGTTCACAGAGTCCCTGTGTCTAGCAGAAGGAAACACTGTGGTCGGTCCTGCACCCTCTTCACAGTTGTGCTTGAGCCTATTGTGGCCTCGTGTCAGTCCACCTCAAGGTCTCCCTCTTTTTCACTGCCCTTCTACTTGGTCAAGCATGGAGCCCTTTTCCAGGAACCGATTGATCTCTCTTGATAAGCTGTCTAAAGGATGTGAAGCAAATTCTCACCATCCTCACTTCTAAGGAAGAAACATTCTGCCTTTATTTCCTGTAACACCTCTCAAAAAGCCAGACTCACTGCCAAGGGGTCGATGCCTACGCCAATGACCCTATAGGACAGGATAGAACTGCCCCTAGACTGCAACTCTTTATGGGATAGAAAGCCGCGTCTTTCTCCCTCGGAGTGGCTGGCAAGTTCAAACTGTTGGCCTTGCGGTCAGTTAGCAGCCCAAAGCATAACTCCTGTGGCACCAGGCTCCTCCAGCATCTCTCAAAACCTTTCACGTACTGGCTTTTATTCCATTGTGATTTAAAAGTGTCATCTTGTTGGGCCTTATTTGTCTTTGTCCTGAAAAGATTAATTTCTCAGTAACATTTCAACATTTGTATTCTTCAGGATACTAGTCATTTGGTCAATACAAATTAAAATCACATTGAGATAGTTCTTCATATCCACCAGAGCAGCTAAACCTAAAGAGATTGGCAATACCAAATATTGCCAAGAATGCAGAACAAAATCAAACGTACACCAACAATATCACTCCTGCATACAGAAAGATGCCCACAAAATAGCTAACACCAAAAAGATGGCTTCCTGAGTGCACTGCCCTTAAGTCCCCTTAGTGGGTGGGGACTGATAGTGATGCAGCAGGATGGAACTGCTCCTTGGGTTTCCAAGATGGTAAACCCTTCCCAGTGCCAACGGACACATCTTTCTCCCTTGGCGCAGCTGGTGGGTGCACTGAAGCCCCTTACCATGCTTCCACAGTGCTGCCTACGAACCACCAAAAGAAGAATCGCTCGTGTTGACCCAGAGAACAGACACGTTGCGGTTGTACGTGGTTCAGTGGAACACTGCAACAATAAAATGGAACTGCCAGTGCAGTCAACAGCATGACTAAAATCGTGTGTATTCGCCATTCTGTTCGTGGGAAGTTGTAGAGTAGATAGGAAATGCGGTGATGGAAAACAGTTGTTGCAGGAGAAGGGGCATTGGGAGCAGGGACCCGGGAGCTTTCTGAGTGACAGAAAGGATCTAAGTCCTCATAATGATGTCAGAATTGCATTTCATTGGACATAAGTGTGCCATGATGGAAAAAAAATTAGGTAGGGCCAAAGTTCATCTTTTGGGTTTCTGTCATTTCAAATGCACGTGATGCTCTTCATAGTCACAATATAATATGTAACGTATATTAATAGACTCAGTACTAAACCAAGTTCTTTGTACTGTGATAACTTGTATAGCGAGAATACGCTTAGAGAATATTGCTACAGTATCTTCTCTTTGAAATGCCAGGGAGAATATGTTGCAGCAGTTCGGGACTTTTACTTGTCAGTTTATTTTTTCAAAAAGAAAACAACATCAAGGTAAGAATTCCTTTTAAATAACCTTTTTTCTTTTTTCAATCTAAAGGATTATGTTTTTATTTTATACATGTAGTCCAAAACTTTCTAAATCCTTCTCCAGGTAATTCTAATTTCCATTTTATAGCTATAGGAATTAATAAAAGCCTCTGGCTACCTATTTCAAATGAGTGCTGTTTAGCCCATTTGTACCCCACTGTAGCTCATATTCAGTTATAAACGGGGATAACAAGCTCCTAATACAAAGCTGTAGGGTGAATAAGAGCATAAAGAATCTAATGCTAAACCGAGTAATGACGCCACACAAGTACGTCCCTTTGGATTTGTCCCTCTAGCTCAGCGGTTCTCAGCCTTCCTGATGGTGCACCCTTTTCCTACAGCGCCTCAGGTTGTGGGGACCCCTAACCATCAAATTATTTTCGTTGCTACTTCATAACTGTAATTTTGCTACTGTTACAAATTGGGCGACCCCTGTGAAAGGGTTATTCAACCCCAAAGGGGTGGACACCATAGGTTGAAAAGCATTGCGTTAGGTGTCTTAGCCAAATGTCTCGGATATAACTTCTTAGACCTGTCCATACATGATAGTAAAATGAGAAGTCATCTGTTGCCTTGCAGAAAACCGTGGACAATACTTTTTTTGTTTTTGTTTTTACTTAAAAGTCAGTGGGCTTCCATGGGCCAGTCTCTGGTAAAACATTAGCCATGTAATATTTATATTTGTATGTTATTAGGAGGAAACTTCAAAACATTGATGGAAGAATTCTATTATCTTTGAATCCACTTCTCCATGAACTTTTTGAAGCCCCCAGTTGATAATTGCAATACAAAATGCTTTGTTCTTAATCATAATTTTCTTTTTAAAAAGTCTTGCATTTTCATTCACTGATTCTGAGAATTCCCCAACTTGAGTTGAAAGAGGGAGAACTCTCTTAACTACCGTATATACTAAATTATAAGCTAATCTGAATATCAGCTGAGGCACCTAATTTTACCACAGAAACTGCATTAAAAATGTGCTGGGAAACTTGGCTTATATGCAAGTGTATACAGTATATACTTCTTACAAGAGATTTTGCTAATAAAGGGATTTCTCCCCCATCCTAGGTTTACTTTATCATCATCAAAAAATAAGAAGCACTCCAGGAACGATTTCACCTGTGTTGCGTGCCACCCAAAAGAAGACTGCATAGCATCTGGTCACAAGGATGGCAAAATCCGTCTGTGGTCAGTTCATTCACGACGACGGCAGGATTATTTGTGTGCTGTTTCATATTTGTCCTGCATAACAGGACTATCTCTGCATCCAGGGAAGGGGAGAATACTGAAAACCCACTGTTTGAAAGATGGTAGACTTTACTGGCACCCTTCTTTGCTTTTATTATTATGTTCTTCATTTCGCAGATTGTGGCTCTAGAATTGTCTGCCTTTGGGCACATAGGTTGGCTCCTGTAACAGAACTACCATAAGTGGGTGTCTCTGGCAACAGATTTCTTTTCTCAAAATTTAAAAGGCTCAAAGTCCAAATTCCGGGTGCTAGCTGGAGGGGAAAGCTTTGTTGCCCTGCTTGCTCTGCGAGAATGTCTTTCTCCTCTCGTGGGTAGGCAGCTCTCTCCCCCAGCTATTTGCTGCTCACCATATTATTTTCGTCTAAACATGCACATGGAGCGTAGGCAACTGATGTGCAAGCAGGGCCTGTGGTTTCCAAAACCACGCATGCTCTGTTCTGTGTTAAAATACAGCAATCTCTTTTTGTCTCAAAAGAGACCTTTGCTATAACCAATACAGTGCAGCCCCAAATGGATCATCACCACAGGCATGATAGTTGGAATTTGCAACATCTTTGGGGGAGCATAATTCCATCTGGAACATGGGAAATCCCCATATGGCATATAACCATTTTAATGAGGACTTTCTGCGAGCCCTTTCTAAAAATTAGCAAAGTATGACTACAGTGAATATCTGGCTAGAAATAAACCACGGATGGTTTATTTGTAGAAATGACTCAGGTTAGAAGAATTAACTTGTAAGTAACCTTGATATTACAGTTTATCCCAGTATTTGGTTTGACGTTTTCTCTAATTTGTACTTCAGTCTAACAAACTTTGCTTTTTATTTCCTAGGAGGAATTTTGATGATGATAAGAAATACACATACACATGTTTACATTGGCACCATGATGGGGTTATGGACTTGGCTTTTTCAGTGACAGGTGAGTACGGGTTTAAAGTATGTCACCATGTTGACAGTTTGAAAGATGTAGAATCGAGTGGGCCAAAGGACCTGTGAGCCTGCGGCACCTTGTGTCCTGAGCTCCGCTGTGTGCAGTACCTGTGCTCGCGCTCTCGAGGACTCCGGGTTCAAGGACTCCCTCTATCATCCGCTCTCAGCATTCAAAACCCAAACCGCCGCCACGGAGTCGATTCCGACGCGTGGCAACCCTCGTGGGTTTTCCAAGACCAAAAATCTTTATGGGAACAGAAATCCTCATTTTTCTCCCACAGTGTAGCTGGTGGGTTCAAACTACTGGCCTTGAAACTACAAGATATTACCCAGTGTGTAACCTATTATGCTGCCAGGGCTCCTGTTTAACTATATAGCTATAACTTTATATGTTTTTAATTCATGTAAAGAGCCTAATCACACGAATGTGTCTTTACAACTAAATACTACTTAATAGCTTTAGCTTGGTTTATCAGGTGACAAGGACCACATTAGTGCTTTTTATCCATCGTCTCATTTAACCCTTGCCACGGATAGAGGACTCATTCTCATTTTCCAGAAGAATGCAGTGAGCCCTGGAGTTGGGGACTAACTTTCCTTACATGGCTAGTGAGTGGGATTGGAATCTATATCTGATTCCAGAGCTCATGTTTATGCTAGATTGCCTCATTCAACATTGACTACCGGTATTTTATTTTTCCCCAGTAGTGTTATTGGCATATAATTCACATACACAATTCAGTCGTTAATCATCACCACAATCAGTTTTAGAACATTCTTCAATCTTGTACTCATCCTTATTTTAAATTAGTTTAGACTTATTCCACTTGAGCTGATAGCCCTGTGGGTTGGGCATTGTGCTTCTAACCACAACCTTGGTGGTTCTAACCTCCTGTCTTCTCTGAGGGAGAAAGATGAGCCTTTCTTCTCCCATAAAGATGTATCACTGGAAACCCATTATAGGCTTCCTTTGAGTTGGAGTCAGGTTGGAATCAGTGAGTTAGGCAGCTCATTGCAAGGTCGGCATTTCAAAACCACCAACCATTTCAGCGTCCAAAGTTGGGGTTCTGCTCCAGTAAAGACTTAGTTTCAGAAACCCGCAGGGACATTCTGCTCCGTCCTGTAGGGTCACTGGGTCACAATGGACTCAATGACAGTGCTTGGTTCTTTGTGAGTGCAATTACGTCCTTTAGCACAGTGGTCTTAAACAAAGATCAGTACACTTTTTCTTTGGTTACCCTGCCTTTTTTAGGACCCTCGCTCCCATCAGGTACAAACTGTGTCAGTCTGTTGTAGCTGCTCTTGCAAAAAGCAAACTAGAGACTAAGGAAGCTATTGCTTGGTGTAAGTGAAAAGGCAGGGGAAAGGTGATTTTTCTTTCTGAGAAAGCATCCAAAAATAGTTGGTAAAGGTGTGTACATCTATATCTTTTTTGTGACTTTGAAGCATTTATTTTAAAATGTTTCCACAAGGTCAGTAGCCATCCTCTGGTGGCATAGAAGACATGCGATGGGCTGCTTAGATTATGCGTGAGGTCCTAAATTCAAACCACCAGCAGCTCTGCTCGAGATAGAAGAGGCTTTCTGCTACAGTCTTGACACTCGAATGGGCAGGTCTGTCCTGCCCCATAGGGCCTGCACAGACTTGACAGTGAGTCTGGTCTTGTTTAGGTCCAGAGGATTCACTGATAAGTTCTTCCTAACACTAACATTTCAGGAAGAAGGCAAGTCTACACCCTTCCTGATAACAAAAAAAGGGAAAGAGCATTCCCATGTATCCTTCATCCAAACTCCCACGGTTAGCCTGGTTAGTCTTTCTCTTTTGATCCCTTGCCCGAGCTCCCTTTTCTTACCTTCTTCCCCTTCACCCCTTATCTCCGTTGGCTGCACAGTGCAGACTTCTTACAGTATCACCTGGAGGCAGGAAGACTACTTAGGTAGATAGAGTTCTGGCTCTCTAGTCACCCAGAGGACAACACGTTGTTCTCGTGCGTCCCTTCATTGTGATGGAGAGGTGAAGTTGGCTTGCTTTCTTTTGTTTGTTTCTTTTGGTTTTTTAATTCACAGGTAGTCTTATTTACTTATTACTTACCTTAATAGTGATCCTTGGAGTGCTACCTTGAGATTGTCTTACTCTCCTGGCATCTAGCCATCTTTGGCCCATTTATTTTAGCATCTACTGGTGACTCGTATCTGAATAAATTAAAACTTTTGCGTTTCTGTTTCTGTAGTTCCTTCTACACAAGGGTAAGTCAGTAAATGTTGCTACTCGCATTTCAGTTCGTGTGCACACAAGTCTGTTCCAAGCCAGACATGTTCAAATGCGCTTCTGATCAGTGAATGTGGCTCTCAGGAAAGGGTTAGGGAGAGAGAAATAACGCGTTTTGGGCGGTGTGTTTTCACTGGCCCTAGGCTTCAGCTCTCTCACAAGCAGCGTAAGTTGAGGTTTTGCTCTCTTCGCCAGCCTGACAACTTTTGTTTTTGAAATAATTTTGTTTTGAAATAAAAAAACATTTACTTAAATTGTTTATCTTGAATGTATTAAAAGATCTTAAGGCAATTATCTGTACTTTTTTTTGAGAGTTTTCCACATGATAGGAAAAATTAAAGGGGGGTGATTTTGGTTTTCTTTCTTTCTTTTCCCCCCAAACGCTGCCCTTGTGCTCCACTTGGTGGGGGAGCAGGCACCAGTCTGCTGAGCGGCGGCCGGGAGTCCGTGCTGGTAGAGTGGCGCGACGCCTCAGAGAAGAACAAGGAGTTCCTCCCCCGCCTGGGGGCCACCATCGAGCACATCGCGGTCTCACCTGCAGGGGACTTGTTCTGCACGTCTCACGCCGATAATAGTAGGTCCCCTCCCTCTGCTTTGTTACCTTGAGGGTGTATCGTTTATAAATGCCTTCAGTTAGCATCTGTAGGGCTTGACAGATAAAAGTACCTAAAGCTAATAAAGTATGGGAAAGATTTAATGAAGTCTTTTTTTTCCATTCCTTCTCACCACATTTTCCATCCCAAATGCCATCCAAACTCAGCATTTTCAAGATAGCTTTTATGAAAATTCCGTTAAGTGCATCTAGTAATTAATTATTATACCACCAACATATTCAATACCATGTTCTGTGGGGTGAGCAGGGAAGTAAAGAGAGGTATTGAAGTGGAGCTCTGTAATATAATGACATTTCCAAGATAGAATCCAGGATTATCATTAGCTGAGTTGTCAGTGTGGGCTCCTGTGAACTCCGACAGAAGTGAGGCCCATCCTGTGTTCCTCTGAAGTTGTTTGTTCATCTTGTTACTACTCAGCCTTGACCCGGGCTGCTCTGTGGATCCTATGGGCCCATGGCCGCCTTCCCATTCAAAACAGACATGACTGGAAGCAGTGCATTCGGAGAATGAATTACCTCAAAGTAAAACATCTTACCCTCCAGCTTGGAGTCTATAGTTCCTGGATTAACTTTAAAGTACGTTCAGAGGCACAATCAACAAAGCAGCGAGGCTCCAGCACGTCTAGTCATGCGCAGAATCCCTGTGTTTCCAGGCGCGGTCCTGTTCATTGAACTCACTGGATGAAGTTGACGGGTTTGGGTTTGGTTTGGTGTTTGATTGTGGCCCATTTTAGAATGATACAAATTCAAGTGTCTTTTCCGACCAATTGATGTTCATAAATCTATGTCTTTTTAACCCACAGAGATAACAGTCATTCACCGAAACCTTGAGGCATCTGCAGTAATTCAAGGCCTAGTGAAAGGTACCTGAGAACACAGTGGATTTGGAATCAATACATTTTAAAAGTGGTCTTTGGATTTCAACTGTTGTTTGTCACTTCTTTTGCAGACCGGAGTATCTTTACTGGTTTGTTGATTGACCCAAGGACTAGAGCTTTGGTTTTGAATGGCAAGCCTGGCCACCTGCAGTTTTACTCCCTCCAAAATGACAAGCAGTTATACAATGTAAGGTTTTGTCAGTTCACCTGCCTTGAGACTGAGGGTCCTGTAACTTACTTGGTGGGTTCTGAAAGGAGGCCCTCTGCCGTTTTCATTGGGACGTTGTCGGAGTTCCCCAGGCTCACTTAGCCCATTGTTCAGAGCCTCGCTCTTCGGGGCTGTGCTTGCAGAGTAAGTCTGCACCGAGGCCCCTGTCTCTCACAAACACTTGCCATTGCTGCATTTCTGTTTTGTTTGCGATTACACCCAGACGTTTAGTTACATAGATAAGGATATAAACAGTGTCAAAATTGCGTAATGAAAATGGAATTTCAGTGTAAATTAAAAGAGAACACTTCTTACAGTCCTGAAAATATAGAATTCCCTTCTTTTTCCCTGATTTCCACCACAGTACCCTGTACAGATTTCTAACATAGTGACTGTAATACTTTGCCTCTTTCTCTCCACTTTTAAACTCTGTAGAACATGAACCTTTGTTTTGGCCTTGGTTTATTCACATCAAGTACAATGCCAGGAAGACATAGGCACTTAATACGTGGTTAGTAAATAGTTGAGAAAATTCTTAAAAGAGACAGATAAATGCTGACCTACTTGCAGACTGGGTGCATTTTTCATTTGTTAAAGTTGTGCGTCCTACCTCTGCTTTCCTCGCGGCTTCTAGTGGAAACATGCTTGCTGGAGTGCTTTGGTGTTAGGAGGGCGAGGCCACAAATGAAAGGCTCTGTCTTGTACTTGCTCTTCGTGGTCGTTGCTGATACAGAAAAAGACACATTCCCTAGTTGGTCGTCTATACTGTGCTCCCCTTTTCAATGGCAATTTCGAGGCCATGACCAATTGTTCATTTTTCCCCCCTCAAAATATATTGTGATGGATTCTAGAAATCAAGTAGGGTGTGGTTTATTATCACTTCATGAGTGTTTCGTATTTATGCATGTACATTAATAGCATTTTCTTAATTTGTTTTTTTAACCATCAGTTGGATATCATACAGCAGGAATATATCAATGACTGTGGTCTGGTCCAGATAGAGCTAACCAAAGCGGCGTTCGGCTGCCAGGGCAGCTGGCTTGCCACGGTGGAGCAGCGGCAGGAGAAGGAGACAGAACTTGAATTGCAAATGAAGCTGTGGGCCTATAATAAGAAAACACAAGGGTAAGGCCACCTCTGTGACTGCTTTTCAGAGTATATTTAGCTTTCTGTTGTTTTCTTTTAATTGTCAGCTTTTAGGATGTTTATTTTGCTTGATTTTTCTCAGATTTGGAAAAATAGAGATTAAAGATAGAGCTAAAAATATTCTCAGCTTTCTATTCTGAGTAATCATTGGTGCCCTTCTAGTCACCGAGTGTCGTTTATTGGCACGGAGAAGTGCTTTCCTCGGAATATAATAAGAAATTACAGCCGAGCCTGCTTAGACCCAAAGGTCCGGATTTCTGCCTTGCTCTTCTTACAGTGTTTTCTTCTCCAGAAGAGCAAGCAGGATGGGCAGAACTCTGTGTGTGTGTGTGTGTGTGTGTGTGTGTGTGTGTGTGTGTCTCCGTCCCCCAGTGGATTCTTGTACCATAGTCATCATATATCACATCCTTCCAGTGCATCCATGAACTAGGCTCGCTACTTTTGTGCTCATTGTCTTACTGATCTTCACAAGATCGGTATAGAATAACCACCGTTACCTACATTTTGCACATGAAAAAACTGACCCAAAGAGTTAAGGCAGTTTTCCAAGATGTCCCTGTTAGAAGTGATAAAGGAGGAATTTGGACCCAAGGCTGCCTTTTCTGAATCAGTACACTATCCAATCCTGGTCTCCAAACCAAAACAGACAGACTCACTGCCATCGAGTCGATGCTGACTCATAGAACAGGGTAGAACTGCCCCTACGGGTTTCCAAGACTCTTGGCAGAAGTAGAAAGCTACATTTTCCTCCCATCCAGCGACTGATGGTTTTGAACTATTCCCCTTGTGTATTACTAACCCAACAAGTAACTGCTACACCACAGATCATTTTTTATCACAAGCTTGAAAATCAGCTTTGAGAGCTAATGTAAGCCCCAAAGAGACATATACTATGCATCAGAACTCTATAGCTATGACTGTATATAAGTAAAGCTCTCCGTCTGTGGTTCCGGGTGAAAATACTAAATCTTGTGATGACGTATACTGCCCGAGTGTAAGAATCAGTTTCTGTTTTCTAATAGGTTTGTTCTTAACACAAAGATTGGAATGCCCCATGAAGATCACATCACAGCCCTCTGTTTCTGCAACGCAGAAAAAGCTGAAACCCCCACCTTGGTTACCGCTAGCAAAGACGGTCACTTCAAAGTGTGGATACTAACAGATGATTCCGATATATACAGTAAGTTACTTACATAATGGGTCTAAATGATGGGCAGCTTTAAAAATTGATGTATTTCTTTCAGAAATAATGTCAATCCTGGGAGGGCACTTTCTACATTGTTTATTTCTGTAGGATATTGTCTCATTTCAGTAGATCAGAGATGTTACATTTTTACATGCCTCCCCACCCCGTCCCCAATTTATAGTTATAATGGTAATCGTGTTGATCGTCTCCCAGTTTGAGGGCTGGGAATAAAGGGCTTTTTGACATTAATCCTTTCACTCTTCCACTAGGGGGAGACCAACGTCTCCAGAAAGGAGCATAAAAATAAATATGTCTGTTTGACTTTCTAGAATCTACTCAGAGAGTTTGGGGAAGCTGATTTTTGTGGTTTGTCTCCATTGTTTCTTCGTCTTACTGCATAGAACTTCTCTATAGTGGACTTACCCGTGGGCCATTTCTGAACTCTGTGAATTGTATTTCCACAGAAAAGGCTTTTGGCTGGACCTGTGACTTTGTTGGCAGTTACCACAAGTACCAAGCAACTAACTGCTGTTTCTCTGAAGATGGCTCTTTACTTGCGGTTACTTTTGAGGAGATTGTCACAATATGGGATTCGGAAACATGGGAGCTTAAGTGGACATTCTGCCAACGAGCTGGGAAAATTAGGTAGGTGAATCATTCGGGGACTGTTTAGTACTTTTGTTGTTGTCTAAGCCAGTCTTTATAATTTCAGTTATAATTTATTCTTTAAAGGTAGTTGAAGGTTAGTGAACAAAACAGCTAACCAAAATGCCGGCAAGCTACTAGTTGTGGGACTATTGTGAACCACTGTGCTATGATTATCCATTTCTGAAATTGGAACTAAGGTTTGATTCTTGACGTGTAGACGTTTTTCTTGCTAGTAAATAATCTGTATTTTGCACTAAATGCTATATGATAATAGAAGTTAAATATAAATTTTAGTTGCTCCCAAATCTTTACCTATCTTCCCTTCAAAAACTATATTATGCTCTGAAGGCCTAAGGAAGCTACCAAGGCAAAAAGCTAATGAAATTACTTCTAATTCCCAAATGACTGATTCTGAATTTACTCCTAATATCCTCTTCAGCAGTCAAGTGGCAGATTTTCCAGGCTTTTGTCAGGTTACCGCCATTTCATACACGTTTTCTTTCTAGATGACAATTAGTATAGTCTCTAATTTATTGCAAATAAGAATTAGTCTTCAGCCTTGTTTGCTTAAATTTCACTTCTTTTTTTTTTAACTCTTTAGCCCTTTTTTTCTACAGGATAATGATGAGCAATAGTATATGTCTGTTTAAAACTCTGCTTTGCGTGATGGTCGTGATCCTCTGTGACTGAATGTGCTAGAGCTGACCGTTGGCTTGTCTGTGGCTCTCACCTAGGCACCTTTGCTTTGGGCGATTGACGTGCTCCAAGTATCTTCTTGCCACCACGGAAAATGACATCCTTTGCTGTTGGAATCTGCTCAGCTGCATGCGTAAGATATGTTTTACTGCAAAGTGATTTGGAAAAGCACATAAGGGAAAGAACCCACTGCCGCTGAGTCGATTCTGACCCATCTCAACCCTCAGTGGGCTCCCGAGACTGGCGATGGCAGTTTGGGGGACACTGCTGCTAGTTTGTTACGTGCAGTCGTCTACGATGTCTGGCAGTCTTTAAGATACTAATTTTAACCTGCTAGCATCTTCCTGACAAAGGTCAACTTACTGCATTTTACTCAGTTCAAATCTATTTGGAAGCATAGTGGTTTCGTGATAGATGTTTATGAAGAACTTTTTTTAATGTTCTGTACGGCAGCTCTGGTGGTGCAGGGTCTAAGGCTTTGGGCTGCTGAGTGTAAGATCTACAGTTCAGGCCGCTCGCTGTGTAGGCAAAAGATAGGCTGTCTGCTTCTGTAAAGATTTATAGTCCTTGTGTCCTACAGAGTACTCCCGCTCTGTCCTGTAGGGTCACCGTCAGAATCAACTTGGCGGCAGTGGGTTACAGTGACCGGTTAAGCTTTACCCACAGTTCCCACTGACGTGTGTAGGAGCACTAGTTCCGCTGTATTTTTATTTTTCCTGCTACTGTGGCATGGCCTTCCACGGTCATTTAAATGTGTCCTTGTGTTGGTTAGGAGGGTAAAGCTTCTTTTCCTGGTAATAACAGATAACGATTGTCGCAATAAAGATTTTGGAGTACCAAAACAGAATAAAACCAAACCCTATCAGATGGAGCAGAACTGCCCCGTTGGGTTTCCTTCTGGAGCCGAGAGTGTGTCTGGGAACAGGCCGCTTCATCTTCCTCCCTTGAATCAACAAATGGGTGTGAACCACTAACTTCTGGGTTAGAAGTCCAGCACTCGGTCACTGCACATTCAGAACAGACATGCCGAGTTTAAAAGCGAAGTCTGAAAGTTATGCAGCATCAGTAGTAGTGTACAGTAAAAAATGAGTAAGGAAGTTTTCTCACTTCAAATTCCTTTTTAGAACTTTGGGTAGGTCTATACTTAAAAATGTTTCATGTTGGTGTTTTTCACCCCCAGTTGAATGGAGTACAAAACTGAGTGCCCGCGTTATAGAACCTGACCCGAATTCAGAGAATATTGCAGCAGTCTCTCAGTCTCCGGTGGGCTCAGATTGTAAGTACAAATCAGGAGTGAGCCATTACCAGAATGTTCTCTTTAACAACTTTTATGTAATTAAAGTGAAACTGCTCTTTCAATCAAATGTTATTTTGAAGCCATTTTGCCTGAGATGCACTACCTTCCTTTTCCTGCCACCTTGCTCCACACCTTCTTATGTGGGTATTCGTACCGAGTGTTAGAACATTCCTCATTTTCCACAGGTGGATTCCAAATTACCCATCAAAAGCTAAGAGAGATTTTTCCTTTTTCAGACATTCCCAACTCCCCCAAGAAATAAGAACGCCTCCTCTCTGTTTACAAGCCCTGGTGGCAAAGAGGCTACACGTTGTGCTGGGAACCACGTGGTTGGCAGTTTGAAAGTACCCAGAATTCTCCACGGGAGAAAGACTGAGCTTTCTGCTTCCCTAAACAGTTAGGGTCTCGGAACCCACTGGGGGGTGCTATGAGTCAGCATTGGCTGATAGCAGTACATTTTCTCTGTGTTTAAGGCACTTTCTGCATATCCCTATTCTAATATTTACCACAAAATGCTATTACTAATGTTTTAGTGTCTTCCTCAGTGGGCCCAGACCTCTGAGCAGGGATTATTCATTCTCTTTTTCTCAGTGGCCCTCAGCCCTAACCTTGCACGGAGGGAGTGGGCATCTGGTTTGTCATTTGTATCGAAGCCTGAAATGACTGGCATCCATGGGATACGTCCCAGGATTCATGGAGTTTGCCAATCTGAGCTGGACTAATAACCTTTGCAGGCAGAATGTTGATGTCTGTTTGTTTTTCCCTCTAGTGTTTGTATTTAAACCTAGTGAGCCAAGGCCATTGTATGTTCAAAGGAATATCTGCAGCGAGGAAGTGCACTGGGGCGTGTTTGTCCCACGGGATGCCCCAGAGGCGTTCACCTCAGAAGCTTACCAGTGGCTGAACAGATCACAGTTTTACTTCCTGACAAAGTCACAGGTAGCTCAACCTTCTTCTGGTATTCACTTCGTATGTGTAATTTCTGGTGGCTTTAATAATCTTCCCAGGCCAGGTAGAATAATTTCATTAAAGAATTGGTTCTCAAAAGAAATCATTGATGGACTCTGCAGCAATAAGGACACAGGCCTTCCTCAGGCACACCTGGCTGAACTCGAACCACAAACCTCTGGTTCAAAGCCAAGCGGTTTGCCGTTTGTACTGCACAGGGACTCTGCTGCCACAGCTGCGAGACCCTGATGTATCACATCATGAGCTTAGGGACAGCAAAGCAACAAAAGCAAAGGATTACTAAAAATACCTTTCATTGGTTGTTGTTGTTTTTTTAATTATTTTACGTATTGGATTCGGTGGGAATTGGTGGTTTAAGTTGGATCTACCAGTTGAAATTTATGTCACTGCACGTTTCTGAAGGTGAGCTCTCAGAACAGCCCTTTGGCTTTCACAGCAGTTGCGATACGCCTGTCTACTCTTGTCATGTGCTGTGGCCAAGTAGAGGCACAGAGGAGGCCTTTAGAAAGTCCATGGGAAAGGTCTATTTTAGAATTCTTTTAATTCCATTTTAGAGTGCTTTTAATAGCATTTCTTTGTAAACTTTTTGAAGCCCCATTATTTGCATAAACTCAAATATATGTGTGTGTGTGTATATATCTCTAAAAGAAAAATGAACCACCTTACCTAACTTGTAAACACTTTAAATTTGCACTCTAAATATATCTTTTGAAACATTGTTCGATCTCTCCTTTCAGAGTTTGTTGACATTCAGTGCAAAGTCTCCAGAAGAGAAACTCACACCAACAAGCAAGCAGGTATGTTGGGTTTTAGCCAGTCCCGGTGCAGGCTGCATTGCTTCCCTACAGAGATGAGATCATCTCTCAGAAGTCAGCTGTGAGCAAGCACATGCGTCACCTCGCCCTAAAATAGAATTGACATCCTTGTACTTATTTACACCAGCTGACTGTGCCTCTGGATCATCACTCAGATGTGCTCGTGATTTAAAGAGGCAGATAGGCTGCAGGGTTTGCTTGGGGGGTTGGGGGTGGGGGTTGCTTTGTTTAAAGAAAAACTGGTCTCCCAAACATGTTTCACCAGTACCCATAAAAGTGATCACTCAGCTCTTAGCTGGAGTTGTTATTTACCTGCATGTCACTAAGGAACATGCTTTTGGTGCCGATTCCAGATTTCTCACGTTTGGGTAGTATCTCCTATATACTGAAGGTGGAGGTTTGGCTTTTTTGCTCTCGTCACCTTCCCTGACACTTCCCAACATGCCCCGCCACTCCCCACCCCACACATACCCTAATATAAATATCTCTCAAATTAGGTCAGCACTTTTTTTAATCGTGTCAGTCCTGTGACCACAGAGCATGTAGTAATACACAGATTGGTTTTCCCTCTGTGACCAACATTTTGCTTGCTCAAGTTAATGATTGTCTTGTTTTTCATTTACTTAGTTTTCTGTGTGTTTCTCACCTAATTCAACCTCAAATGCTACCCAAGTTGAGCCTATCTCCTCTCAGTGTTTTTAGATACATTTGATACTTCAAGTACTGAAAGCATATTTACCAAGGCCTTTGAGCTGCTGTGGCCTAACCTGGTTGTACAGTGGTCACCTGGGGTGCTAACTGCTCCATCAATCATCCTGAAGGTTCCACCTCGAGTGCGTCCGAGCAGCTGCAAAGAGGGACCCTCTTTATTCGGGCACTCCTTGCTCTAGGAAGCACATGCTCTGAGTACCCAGGTGGTCAGTTTAAGACCTGGCAGTTGACGCTCCCACTTGGTTGAGAATAACTTTCTCTTAGAATTTATAAAGTACTTTCCATTCTTTCATAGTTTCTGGTGTTGTTGGAAGCCCAGTGCCATACTTACTCTTCGTCTTTTATAACCTAGCTTATGTTTTTCTCTGAAAAGTTAGCGAATTCACTCACCAATCTCTTAACCATCTACTCCCAGGGACTATTCTAGATAAAGGAATATATCACTAAACATAATAACCAAACCTTTACACTTCTGCTTACAATCTAGCCAAAAGATATAGACAGTAAGCAATGAGCATGAAATAAGTAAAATGCGTCACATTTTAGAAGGTGAAAAAGAATTATGGGGCAAAGGAAAGAGATGGGGTACAGTTTAAGTACAGTAGTCAAGATCACACAACGACTCACAGAGACCCTGTAAGGCCGAGTAGAAACTCCACTTTGAGGTTTCTAAGGCTATAAATCCTCAACAGAGCAGAAAGCCTTGCTCTTACCTGCTGAACAGCTGGTGGGTTCAAATTGCTGGCCTTGTTTACATCACCAGGGCACCTTACCTAGTCAAGGTAGACCTGTTCTCTCTGTGATATGTGGATCCTTTTGGGCGGTTTTGAGCAAAGAGTGAGGGATTTTTTTTTTTTCTGGTATTCTGATATTTTGAAATTGCTCCTCTATCATCTAATACGTGTGTTGTTTTTTCCCTTGCACAATTCTCTTTCCATCACTTTAGTATTTGCTTGTCTTCAATCTTTGTTGTTCTTTGTTTTCCACAAGAGATGTTCCTCGTTGTTTGATGGGTCTTTGCGGTCCAATCTTAATTAAAAGTGGTCCCAAAGAGCCGTTTGGAGGTTTTTGCCTAGGTCAGCGGTTCTCAACCTGTGGATCGCAGCCCCTTTGGGGGTTAAATGACCCTTTCACAGGGGTCGACCGATTCATAACAGTAGCAAAATCAGAGTTAGGAAGTAGCAGCAAAAATAATGTTATGGTTGGGGGTGGCAAGGGCCCACAACATGAGGAACTGTATTAAAGGGCCATGGCATTAGGAAGGTTGAGAACCTCTGCCCTAGGGGGAACCTGTCTCCTCTGGTCTACCCTATATAATAGCTCAGCAGTTTTACTGAGGAAATATCTGGTGTAATTATATATAGGCCTCTCTGCCATTCTCGGTTTCTGCCTTGAAAAGCTTTCACTGCCCTTTTTGTAGGGTTTAGAGAGGAGACAGAGGTAAGTAGACATTTTACCCTTGTCCACTGTACAGTCTGTCTTTCACAATAAGTAGAAATGCTAAGCGTAGTTCCTTTATCTGTACAATGAGAATCATACTAGGTAATTTCTGAAGTTCTCCATTCCTCACATTTTCCAATGCTGTAGTATAGATTGTTGGTTTTTAAGCAGGCTCACCTTTGTACTGAAATGTTTCCCTTTTTTTCAAATTCTAATAGCTCCTAGCAGAAGAAAGTCTTCCGACGACTCCATTCTATTTTATACTGGGGAAACACCGGCGGCGGCAGGGTGAGAAAGGACAAGAAGCTTTGGGGAATGAGTTGGTGCAACTACCTTTGACAGAAAACATCCCAGCAATCAGTGAAGTAAGTAACTATTAAGCAACATAAAACCATCAATCTCTCAAAACACCTGGAAGTTATTTCAGACAGTTAAATACTCATTTGCATACTGTGCATTGCTAATGATGCCCAGAGCAGACAGCATAACTTTAGATTTGGATTGTTTTGGCCTCTACCTGTGGTGAGAGGAGGGGGTTGTATGTTTTCTGAAATTTAGGAAGGAAGGTAAACATCATCGTCTTTCTGCGGGGAAGCCTTATGTGCTTGGCTCCTGATATCATAGTGATAGCTACTTAGTAAGGACTCTTGGAGGATGTTATGCCAAGAGGTAGCACCCTTAAATAAAACCCTGCCATTTCCTTTTTGGTTCCAGCTTCTGCGCACTCCAGCTCATGTGCTGCCGTCTGCTGCTTTTTTGTGTTCCGTATTTATAAACTCACTGCTGCTGTCGAAGGAGACAAAGAGGTACAACATCTTAGGATGTGTTTCGATGGTCTACACAGGATGATTTGTGAACGTTACAATAAAATATTTTTCCAATGCATTTCCTTTTTATAGTTTTTAAATAGAGATAGAAAATAGGACAGAAAAGGATTAAATCCAGCAAAATGCATTGAAAATAAGTGCCAAATCTTTTGTATGTGTGTATTTTAGAAATTCAGTATGTGATTCAAACTTGTTAAACATTCATCTGCCCTTTTATGATGCTTCGTAAGCTATACATAACAAGATGTTTCATGTACTCTGTACAGATGGTTCTGTTTTGTGATCAGTGTCTGAAATCTGAAAGTTACTGCTTAGAAATAGTTTCAAATAGTAACTACTAATATTTTATTCTGTTACTGTTAAAGTGCTGAAGAAAGTCCTGATGATGTAGATATGGAAGAACAAAAAGAAAGTGATGATTCAGATGAAGAAACTAATTTTACTGAAACAGTCCAGGACACAAATAATGAGGACTTGGAAGAAGATATTATACACCAGTTGTCAAAATCTGAGGAAAAAGAACTGAGGAAATTAAGGAAAGTTGACTACAGCTGGATAGCAAATCTTTAGGTGTCCTTGATGACGGG
>NW_022103899.1:15065158-15090123 GCF_000313985.2 Echinops telfairi
GTCTGTAATTGTATGTTGGTGCCCTCAAAACATGTTGTAATATTTTTGTTTTTAAAATAAAATATGAGACATGAATAGGCTCACTTTTTAAGTAAGTAACCATCCTTTGAAACCACATTTGATTTGTATCATGCTTTATGTTCTGTTCACACATCCGTCACCTCATTTTTATTTTGAATCACTCATCAGCCTTAAAGGGAATGTTTGTGAATCAAAGGTTTTGTTGATATTATTAAGTTTGACACCAACACTTGGGAGACTTGAACTGATTAAGGTTGTTGATAGACCTATATAGACGACTGTACTTGTAAATTTAATGTTCATAGCTGCCTTTCCAAAACTAAACTCACTGCCATTGAGTTGATTCCAACTCAGAGCAACGTTATAGGATAAAGTACAACTACCACTGTGGGTTTCCAAGACTAAATCTTTACAGAACAGAAAGCCTCCTTTATCTCCTGCAGGGGCCTGGTGTGTTTGAACTGCTGACCTTGCTGTTAGCAGTCCAACAGGTAGGCTCCTTCACAACAGCCTGAGCAAGTAGAAATGGCCCTACTTTCTCCATTTTGTAGCTTTGAATACTGGTTGGAAGTCCTATTGCTACTAGGAAATAATCCAAAATCCCTCCGTTTTGTTAACATAGTAAAGTTGCTACAGCTTAACAATTTAATACTTTGTGTTTTTTAGCTATTTGGCACACTTCTATAAAATTTATATTGAAAAGCTACCACTGAAAGTGAAATGTACAAATGATAAGAACACAGATCAATGAATGCTCACCCAGCCTGTGTGATCACGAGGTGTCGATGGGATCAGATACCAGGCATTAGAGAACAAAAAATCATATCGTGAATGAGGGGGAGTACGGAGTGGGGACCCAAAGCCCATCTGTAGGCAACTGGACATCCCCTTACGGAAGGGTTACGGAGAGGAACCGGCCAGTCAGGATGCAGTGTAGCAACAATAAGCCTACAGCTTCCCTGTAGTTCTTTAATGCTTCCTGCTCCCACTATCATGACCCCAATTCTACCTTACAAATCCAGCTAGACCAGAGGATGTACACTGGTACAGATAGGAACTGGAAACAGGGAATCCAGAATAGCTGAACCCCTCTGGACCAATAATGAGAGTAGCAATAGCAGGTGGAAAGGGGGAACCAATCACAAGCATCTACATATAACCCCCTTCCTGGGGGATGGACAACAGAAAAGTGGGTGAAGGAAGATGTCGGAGAGTGTAAGACATGACAAAATAATTCTAAATTATCAAGGGTTCATGAGGGAGTGGAGAGGGGAAAAATGAGAAGCTGATAGCAAGGGATGAAGTAGAAAGTAAATGTTTTGAGAATGATGGCAACATGTACAAATGTGCTTGACAATGTCTGTAAGGATTGTGATAAGAGTTGTACGAGCCCCCAATAAAATGATTTTGTTTAAATGCTCACAAAATTGCTGTAACTATCTTGAACTGATAGCCAAGTAAGGTGTGTATATTGAAATCATTTGATTTATCAGATGAGCCCCCCTTCTACATGGAAGAAGCACACCAGGCTGTGTGACCCAAAGGTAACAGTAACAAACTCCAGATATGATGAAGGGAAAAGTATCAGCCCTTATGGAGGACAGTGGGAGCCCCAAATCCATCTTCATAGGACCTAGACAGGGGAAGTCTGGCAGAACCCATCTAGCCACAGTCAAGGGATTAGAACAGTTTTGCCATCAGAGTATTGTGAACTTGATGGTGGGGGGTGGGACTATGCTATATGATACCTGGTCAGTTGACCTCCCTCGATCTAACCTGAATTTGCAGTTGCTTTCAATATTTCTCAGTTGTTCCATGACTGAAGTGTTCTCTCTAGCTTATTTTAATTTTGCTGGTGGTCTTTTATTTCTGTTTATTTTTATTTATCTTTGCTATTATTAGTTTCTTGATGCTTCATTTTGTCTTGTGTTTCAGTTAGGTTTCCTCGTGTATGAAGCATGGAAGGAGTGGATCCTTAGAGACAATAAATAACTTTATAGTGCCTTATTGGGCTGTGGGGGGATCCGGGGACTCGGGAAGCAGATAATTAATGTTCGGTACACTAGAACAGGTTGTGATTATGTGCAATGATGTACTCTAAGAAAAGCGACAACTCAGCCAGGCAGCCTGCTTAGCAGATATATAAAGCAGGTAAAAGGAGAAAAAGTTAATTTCTTGGCTGAATGATTCCATCGGTAGCTATAGGGCAAACCTGAAAGTCTTTTAGTAAAGTAGCAGTTGATTCTTCTATCAATCTGTAGCACACATACTCTTCCAAGGAAAGCATTAAATATGAAAATCATATCCCGTTATCATCTGTTTCCAGCTTTCAGCCCAGTAAGCTTTTCTTAATGAATGCTGCAGCCTAAGGAACAAGCACGCTGTTGGCTTTTCTGAATAATGGAGTGATGCTACCATTTTTTGCTTATTACACTATCAACTGGCTGAGGGGGTTTCACACATAGTCACAAGTGACTACTCTTGCCAGCATGCTCCAAGTTATTATAAGATGTTTTTAGACATTTCATCTAAAAGAGCTTTACTGCTTTTAGGGAAGAAAACATCTATGGTCTTGAACAGAATCATTTATATGGAGATAGGCAGTAGGATTAGAAGCCTGCATTATGGCAGATACATAGCAGAATTTATTTAAGTATTCCATGCCAGTCTTTTTATCTGTTGCTTAGATATGCAATCTTTTCTTTTTACTTTCTCTATGAAAAGGTTAAAATGTGCAAAATTATATATAAAGAAAAATAATAAAATATCACATTTTGTTTACTCTTCATTTAAAATATTTCTCCAACTTAAAAAAAAACTATAAAGGATAATTTAGATATGCGCAAGTTTACCTCCTAAGGACACTAAGCCTTCCTTCTAATTCTATCTCTTTTAACCCCCAAATGACTGCCTTTCAGCAAATTTAATTGACTAGACATTAAAGCAGTACTCTATCAGTTAAACAATCATTTAAGGCTTATTCAAAAGAGATCTTTGTAATAAGATGATTTTATATAAAGCAATAGTTTAAAAGATGAATACTCCAGAAAGTCTATGGTATCATAAAGTTTAAGATCTTAATTTATTACCTTTTCCCTGTCTTCATCTTTCACTTCACCTTTTATTCCCAGGCTATCTTCTGAGCGTATTTGTGTTTTCTTAATTTGAGTCTCATATTCATTCTAAATATGAACAAAGTTTTACTTTGTGGTGGCTATGATTATAACTAGTACATTTAATCTAAAAGAGTTTTACTGCAATACATTGCAATTTTCACAGAATAAAAGGAACAATGAAATATAAACTTAACTTAGGCAATTTCACAATTAATATATATCAAAAGTTGAATTGTATGAAATGCAAATACCTAAACATAAAATTGGATTTACAGATTAATCTTTCATCAATTTAAGGAATTAAGCTTCAATATAGATAACAACATGTCAACATTTTCATTAAACTACCATAAAAATCCAGTTATTTCAATATACAAGTAACACATTATACAGTATTTTCTCTGAAAAGTTTTGTTCTAAGAGGGGAAAATTTATCCCACTTCCAATCTATATGATGGCTAAGTATAATGTCATGTTTCTAATATTTCAATAGTGTATACTATTTGTTTAATTATTGACTTAAAATAAATTCCATTTTTTGAAAAAAAAAAAAAAAAAAAAGAAAAGCGACAACTATGGAAGGGTATGATGTGAATTTTATATCAAAATTATAAAAAATTGATTTAATATTGGTAATTATATCATTTGGATTATTTCGAAGTTGGGATTTCTGAAGAAATGCTCGCTGCTATTGAGACATGCTGACCTTGCTGTAGGGCAATGACTTTATGGCCACCGGTGATGTAAGTTAGTTTTCTAAAGACAAATGCACGTGACCACTGTATTCCTTAAGCCTGGCCTTCTGTTCATCAGGTATGTGCTGGTGACCTCAGCGACTTTCCCAGCCGAAACTGCTCTCGCCCACGGGTGTGAATCCTTGAAGGGTGCCCTCCACCTTCCCTCGTGACTGCTTTACATCCCGTTTCAACACTTGTGTTGCAGGTACCGCCTTTCCTTCAGCAACCAACTGAGAAATGGATCAATTCACAGCCACGTTCTGTGCACTATGCATTTGGCACACATGATACTTTTGCTTCAACTCCATGCACCTCGTATTAGCAAGTGGGGAGCCGGACTGCAACCAAAGGAAGCCCTACCAGGCTGTAACGCGTGACTAAGTCAAACACACCCCTCTGTCAAATTCCAAATCCTACACTCCATAAAACAGTCTTGCCTTGGACACATAAAACAGAGCATTGGCAAAGCATCTATAATTGGAGGGGAATTATAGCTCAGATTTAGAGCTTCTGTTTGCTGCAGACAAGCTAACTAGCCCTGTGACCCTACTTACACCCTTTCATCTGCTTGAACCTCATCTAAAATGAGGTTCCTGCCTGTGCAGATGGTTTTGGTCACTTCCATTCTAAATGCAGGAAAGGTGGAAGATCACAAAATCAAACGTGGACGTGCAGGAGTTAGATTTTAAAAGTCTAGGTCAATTGCGCAACTGCGTATTTAGTAGAATGGGCTCCTTAATGTACTGAAATAATGCCCTCTTTGGTCTTGTTCTTACCAGGAATATCCAATATAGAAATTATTGAATATGTTATAAAGTGAACATGTTTAAATGATTTCAGGCCTTTGTTCTATTGGCTGTTAGAACCTTAAAATTCAAATTTGTAAATGGCACTGGTTTTTCTGTGAGCCTATCTGAACTACTACTCATACCTGTGCTTTAGTTCTGTTTCTCTTGATAGTCGTGAAGGACACGCAATCATCTCACACCAGTCAAGATCCTGTATCAGCACACCATCCTAACGAAGTGGTAAAGGTCAGTCCCAGGTGGGACATAGGATTCCTGGTAGATTAATTATTGTTGACGAATATTTCAGATATTAAAGAGAAACCCTCATAGAAGTGGAAGCCACTGGGATGGGATGCTGTGGGATTGGGATGATAGCACCCAGAGAGAGGCTCTTCATGCTTAAAGAGATCAGATTGCTTGTTTCTCCTGCATACAAACTAGGGCTAAATGACCCCTCCCATCTTGGATAGTTCTTTGCCCCCAAGACTCAAGATGCCAGAGTGATTGCGTAAAACTTCCCTGTCACTCCATACTCCAGAATACCAAGACACTCGTACATTTGAAATGTGCGTGCATGCAGACCTGTCAAGAAAGCTGTGCCTCAGAATTGCCTCCATGGCAGTGGACAGTAGGTACGGCACACCTGTCTTGAAAACCACTCAGGAGATCAGAGCACGCAGTTCACAAGCTGAAATAAGCAGACATCAAAGTGCACTGGTTCCTCCCATTGTCTAGTCACGTTTCTATAATCTGCAGTACACAGTCATAGCGATTGCCTGCTTTAGAGGAAGGGTGCATATGTTATGAAAACAAGCATTGTAAATGCAAATAATGATACGGTACTGAAACAGGAAGGTGAATTTCAACTTAGAAATATCTGCAGTCGTGAGATCTGCTTCCACTAGTCTAGCATTCCCTGGTAAGCTGTATCACACGCCAGAGAGCACTGGGTCAAGGAGCTGAGAGACCAGGATCCTAGTTGCAGCTCTCCTATTTAAATATGGTTATTCTTGAATTGGCTCCTTCAATACCTTAAAGCAATGGTTCTCAACCTTCCTAATGCCTCAACCCTTTAATACAGTTCCTTATGTTGTGGTGACCCCCAGCCATAAAATTATTTTCTTTGCTACTTCATAACTAATTTTGGTACTGTTTTGCATCGGACGACCCCTGTGAAAGGGTTGTTTGACCCCAAAGGGGTTGCGACCCACAGGTTGAGAACTGCTGCCTTAAAGTTTTCCTCAAATAACAAGGCAGGGAGGGCTTCATTAAATGGTCTCCTGGGGTCCTTTCTTCACTCTACACTCTAAAGATGATAGTCCAAGGTTCCAGAGCTCTTCTAAACAGTGGTATGTGGCCTTCCTGCTTGTGACAGCTCTATGTCAGCTTGGTTGGCTAAAGATTCTCAGTAGTTTAGAAATAGTCCTCCCATGATGTGACCTAACAATGCAATCAACTCCAGGAGGGGATCTGCTGTGAGCAAACAAGCAGTTGTAGGAAGATTAGGGTGGAATGCAAGGCTTTTACTCAGATTGCAGTTCTCATGCAGTTGGAAAGAAATTTTCTCAGGGGTGTGGCCTACTTCCCATATAAGTTGATGCTGTGGAAAAGCTTGCTGACTTCTTGCTGAATCTGGATTCTGCATCTGGCTCATCAACTTCCAGTTCTTTGAATTTGAGCCCACCATATTACCTGCCAACCTTGGGATCCATCAGCAGCCTGTGATCTGACCTTGAATTTATTGGACTCTAGCCACAAACCTAACCTACTGACCTAAGATATCCGCCATTTCGCATGTAGTCTTCCTGGTTCAACTTCCTGGCTCTTCATGTAGCTATCTATGCAAGTTAGGAAGAGCCTCCAGCTTAACCTCTGACTCGTGGACTTGAGCCAAACTGGATTTACCCACTTTTACAATTGTGTGAACTATGGATATAAATTTGTGTGTGTGTGTGTGTGTGTGTGCGCGCGCAAGCACCCATGCACACATGCACTCAAAAGGCTACATTTCTAAATTGAAAACTACCTCCTTAGACCTGAGCTATGTTTGGCCTTAATTTACATACTTTACTGCAGAGACCTGGATTAATTAGAATTTCTGAGTAGCAGCATCCCTAGAAACGGTGGGTAAACATGGAAACTGCAATTGGAGTAGATAGAGTACATGACAAGGAAGAGGCATACTTATTAATTGAGTGAAAGAAGTCATAAAGACAGTAGAAAGTAAGGTAATGGCTTTTCTTGGTATGTTGTTAGATGCTATTGAATAAGTTCCAATTCGGTGTTCCTGTGTACAACAGAACAAAACACTGCCCCACCCTGTAACATCCTCACAATTGTCCGTATGTTTGAGCCCATTATTACAACCACTGTGTCAGTCCAGCTTGATGAGGACCTTGCCCTTTTTGCTGTCCCTCCACTTTATCGCCATGATGTCCTTCAGGGACGATCTCTCCTGATGCTATGTCCAAAGTACTTGAGATGAAGTCTCACTTTCTTTGCCTCTAGGGACATTCTGGCTGTACTTCTTCTAAGACCGATTTGGTTGTTCTTTTGACAGTCCATGGTACCCTCCATTCCCTTCTCCAGAACCACAATTCAAATGCATCTACTCTTCAGTCTTCCTCATTCAACATCCAACTTCCACAGGCACATGAGGTGATTAAAAAGACCATGGCTTTAGTCAGACATACCTTAGTCCTCAAAGTAACTCCCCTGCTTTCCACCACTCTAAGGCGGTCTGTGCAGCGGATTTACCCAATGTGGCTCATCTTTTGATCTCTTGGTTATTGTTTCCATGAGTATTGGTTGTAGATCCAAGCAATCCTTGATTGTTAAATCCTTGACAACTTCAACCTTTCCTCCACCTAAAAAGGTATTACCTATTTGTCCAGTTGTGAGGATTTTGCTGTTCTTTACATTGAGTTGTAATCAATACTGAAGGCTGCGATACTTGATCTTCATCAGGAAGTGCATCCAATCTTCACTTGCAGTAAACAAGGTGGTTGTCATCTGCATATTGTAGGTTGTTAATGTGCTTTCCTCCTAACCTGATACCACATCCTTCCTTATATAATCCAGCTTCTATGATTATAAGTATGGTGACTGAATAAGTATGAAAAGATACAGCCCTGATACACACCTTTCCTGATTTTAAACCATGCAGTGTTCCCTTGTTCTGTTTGCAAAACTGCTTCTTTGTACAGGTTCCTCGTGAGCATAATGTAGTGTTCTGGGATTCCCATTCTTCTCAAGGCAATCCATTGTTGGTTATAGTCCCCACAGCCTTGGCATAGTCAATAAAACACAAGTAAATATCTTTCTGGTAATCTCTGCTTTCAGTAAAGGTCCATTTGACATCAGCAATGATATCGCTTGTTCCATGTCGGAATCCAGCCTAAACCTCAGGTAGCTCCCTGACAAAATACTGCTACAATTTGTTCGGGTTCAAATAAATGACATCCACTATAATGCCTTGATAATTTAGAAGAGTCTCTTTATTCGGTCATAACTGGACTGCTAGAATCTAAAAGCAATTCTTTGAGGGCTGTCCCAAGTACACATTTCAGTCCATCTTTAAAGGCAAAAACTCATCATTTGTCTAGGACTTCAACAAGTGTGGACAGAAGCGGAAAGCAAAATTAAAGTTATTACCCTTCAGAGTTAGTGAGTGCCACAGGGTACAACATCAATCATAAATCCTGGTTAAAAAAATAAAAATAGTAATACCCTGGTTACCATATCTAAAGGAACAATGTTATTAATTACAATGTCCTGATCTCAAGAACTTAAGAGTGCATTCTAGAAGCAATCATTAGTGGGACTTTCCAAGATGGGAGGGGGACGGAAGCAGGTCATTCATTCAGCAGTCAACAAGATGGCGTTGCAGTGGCTGGTGCCAGTCTGTCTCACATTATTGTTAGATGATCTTCAGCAAATTTTACTCGCATATGATATTAATATTGTCCTATGAGTGAGCATTCTGTGGGGTCACTTTTCTTTAGAACGGGTGCTACTAAGGGTCTCTTTCAATCAGTTGGCTAACTAGCTGTCTTCCCAATTTCCTGGCACAAATGAGGGCTTCCAGTGCTTCATTAACTTGTAGAAACATTTCATTTGGTATTCCATCAATTCCTGCAGGCTTGTTTCTGACTAATACTTTCAGTGCAGTTTGAACGTCTTCCTTCAGTAGCATTGGTTCATATAGTGCCTCTTGAAATGGTAAAATGTCAACTAGTATTTTTTGGTACAATGACTGTATTCTTCCCTCTTTTTTTTTTTAATGCTTCTTGTATCATCCTGTATTTTTCCCACAGACTCTCAATCTTACAACGTGAGGCGTGATTTTTTCTTGAGTTCTTTCGGTGTCAGACATGCTGAGGACTGTCCTTCCTTTTGGTGTTCTAACTCCTGGTCTTTCACACTTCATCATAATACTTTGTCTTCTTGAGTTTTGGAATTTTCTATTCTGCTCTTTGACATCATCATTTCTTCTATTTGCCTTAGCTACTCCATGATTAAGAGCAAGTTTCCGAGTCTCTCGTGACATTCACTCTGATCTTTTCTGGATTGAAGGAAAAAGGGAGTAGTGGACATTCTTGACACCTGGAAAAATCTGCATATGATCAAGTTTTAGAGGACTGTGTCAAAGTTCAATTTCCTGAGGGTGGTGTTATTGTTGGGTGCTGATCAGTCACTTCGGACTCACCTCAAAGAAGTGTTAAGAAAACAGAAAACTGCATTGATGGAGGAAAAGCCAGGAAAGTTGAATCCAACATTTTCTCCCCAGTGAGGACCATGCACTTACTCGTTCTTTGAGAGTAGGAAGGACAATGCTACTATAATTCTTGAGAAACCTTTCCCTGCCCATTCTACAGTCCACTCTTGTCCTTTCAGAATTCTTTTTGGTCCCAAGAACATTGAAAAGGAGCACAATTCGAGTCTTTCAATGGTGCCATGACAGGATATGAATCGAGGAGCACAGGACACAAGATTCTTTAAGGAAATGTTAGAGAAATGGAAACATCACTTTCAGAAGGTATAAATTCTAGATGGAGGATATGTTGAGAAATAAGGGCATCACATTTTTCTATTTTTGTTTACTAAAGTTTTCTGTGATAGTGTATCAACACTTGTGTGTTACCATTATATTTCTTCCAGCTTCTTTTGACTCTTTCAACATTGTTTTCATTGAATCCTTCAATAGTGCTACTAAGGCTTAAACATTTTCTTCAGTTCTTTCAGGTTGAGAAATATCCAGTGAGTCTCTGCATATTTCATTATCATACTTTACTTTGTCTTCTCAGGTTGCCTCTAAAATCTTCACCTTAGCTACTTCACATTCAACAGCAAGTTTCAGAGTCTCTTCTGACTTCTGTTTTGATCTTCTCTTTCCTATCCCTTTAATGGTCTTTTGTTTTCTCCTGTTATGATCCTCTTAATGGCATCCCATAATACATCTGGACTTCAATCATTTGTATTCAAGGCATCAAATCTATTCTTGATATGGTCTCTAAATTCAGGGGGATATACTCATGGTTATATTTTGGTTCTCGTGGACCTAAGGATGGTAAGTGGATTGTAATCCTGTTTTTAAAAATACTCTTGTTATTGAGAAATAATTGTGAAATATTTAGATGTGTAGGGTCATGTTCAAAAGTAGTTTGATCCAGGATCATATAGACAGATATGTAACTGGCTAATTAGCTAGACTAAAATGTTAACCAATGGTAAATAAGGATAGAGAAGGGGTATGTGGATATGGATACTAAGTGTACATATTTTACCAATTTTCTAAAAAAAAAAAAACATAAAAAGTACATAATTCCTCAAGTTCTGTTTTCTCTACTGCTGTGGAACCAGCTTTTTGAAAGCTGCCTAACTATCTTTAGGATGCCACCAAGCTGTTTATATTCCCTACTGGTAAGTCTTCTAATAAATTCATTTTTTCACTCCTACAACTTCACTACCCATGACAATCCTACACAAGCAGTTTCTCTAGATTTGGCTTTTTGCTTATTCCTCTCCCTCTCCACATTTATCTTGCTCCCCTACCCTATAGGATATGGATCAATTGGCATTCTTCGAGTTTAGTTTTTTTCCAATGTTCCAGCATTCAGGGCAATAGTCACTTCTGTGAACATGGTTCTCATTATGTGATGTAGCCAGCTCTGTAATTTTGCTCACTCTTTGTAAGATTATTGGGATTCTTGCTAATTGAATATAATTAATTCCTTCCTGCCTCTTTAATTCAACTTGTTTAACACTCCCATCTTATCCCTTAAGTTCATAAAATTGACAGAAAATATCGTATTGACTATAACAGACAACGTACTGAACACAAGATTGTTTATGTCCCTTAAATTAAAGAACAAGGAGAGGCGCGGTTGACTACTGAAAACTGAATACCTTTATTGGTATGCTCAGTCATGAGGAATATCTTAAACCAAAGACGCCCACTACTATTGAGCTGAGTCCAAGTAATAGTGACTACATAGACTTTCTGAGGCTGTAGGTCCTAAGAGAGCAGTCTCCTCTTTCTCCCCGGCGGTGACTAGTAGGTTGGAACCACCAGCATTGCCGTGAACAGCCTGCAGTGCTTCCAGGATGCCACAGAATTCTCAATACAATAAAGAGAGGAGACCTCGCTCAGCAAACACCTTCTCCTTCAGCAACGCAGGTAGAAACCTTCAGCAGAGAAGACTCCAAAAGTGCCACCGCGGGGCTGAAATGTCACGGGAAAGACACTCCTCTTTCTGCTCTTGTCCTGCTTGTGAGGACCAGCACTCAGCCCAGCTTCGGAGAAAAGGTTTGAACAAACCGAGTACATTTATTGAAGGAAGTGCTTTGGTGGAAAGTGCTAAAGGGACGCCAACTAATAATCCAAGGGCCTAGTAGAATGTAGAGGTAGGCTTTTACAGTAGAACCCCGACCTCAACGTTAATCCGCTCTAGGAGGAGCATCGAGATGCGATGCAGTTGAGTTCCAAATCAATTTTCCCATAAGAAATAACTGAAAGTGAATTAATTGGCTCTTGCCCATCAAGGTTTTGCCCTCACCTTGCCTTTTTAGACAAAACATTACACAGAAATTTCAAAGTAAATAAGTTCAGAGTTAAATAATATAATTTAAATAAGAAACACAACATTAAAAAGTTTTTAACAACTACAGTATGGCCCAGACCTTGAGATGGATGAGGATCTGGGTCTGTGGACACGGATGCGGAGAGGAGGGGTGGAGAGAGAGGCCTTGTGTAGAAGGGGAATCCCCTTCCATCACATCAACTGGTAGCTGCTTTTCAAGAGTTTTTCCTTCTTTGTCTTTTTTCACTAGGACCTGGCTGACTTTCTCTAAAAACAAATATTTCTAATGTCCCCTGTTGGCATTTCCTTAACTGTTTTCTAAAAGGGTTTACTAAATTATCATCAACAAAATCGATAACACGGTTAGCCAGTTCCTTATCATCAAAACTGTCTTAGGACCCATGTTTTTTTCTCTAACACACTACAAAAAGCCACAAAAACTAAGAAAATTATAGCAAAACAATTGGAACACAGCGCAACAGGCTTAACACATACTAACAATGCCAACTAATGCCAGTGACCAAAACACAAACTGCTTATATTTACAAAAATCACGTGCATCTGGTCGGATTCTGATGTTTTGTTCCAGCTCCGATGCAAAAATTTCTCGACATTATGTGGCATACTGAGGCAGTCAAGTACAGGTTCTGCTGTGTTTGCCGAATGGCAGACCTTCCCATGAGCTGGCTTTCAGTCGCGAACCTCTCCTCTCCTGGTATGGAGACAGCTGCAAGTGAGAGTTCGTGCCGTGCCCTTGTTGCCAGGTCCCCCAAAAGGGAAAGTGTATTCAGCCAGTGTGGAGGAAGTATGAGCTTCCTGTCTCTCCCCATCCACACCTGTCTCCCTCTTCCACTGAGGGTCACTTCCACAGGTCACTGTCTCCCTCTTCCACTGAGAAGGAATCTGTCTTATATGCTCTTCATATGTGCTGGGAAGGCTTTGGGGGAAGTGTGTCCACCTCCCTTTCGTATTTGGATGCCTTTCGTGGACACCTCCTGAAATAACTCATCGCATATCATTGCAACTTTGGAAGGGCCCAGGAAGTATGATAATGAGATAACAATAACATTGCCTAACATTTATTTAGGATTCGTCAGATGCCATTTCATGCACACACACACACACACACACACACACACACACGCACGCAGACAAATCATTGATATGTGAAAATGCAGTTCTGGTTATTTCTATTTGGCAGAGTAGGAAACGACTCCTGCAAAGGCCCAGGAAGACTAGATGAATTGCCCAAAGGCACAGTGTTTGTTAAGAGAGGGAGCAGAGAACTGAACTTGCTCCCCTACTGTGACCCTCAAAATCAGCACGTGTGGTCCGCATCACCTGTTTCCTATGAAGTTGAGATTCACAAGCTTATCCCTACAGTGACCAGGGTCACGCCCCCTCCTTTGTCAAGTGAACCTCCCACCACCATCTTTAAACCCACTCTCAATGAGATAGGTTAGTGGGACTAGTCATGACTTTGATCCAATTTTCTATTCTGTTTAAATTGAAAAGGAACATGAACATCCTATAATTTAAACATTCGGGAAGCAAACAAGTCCAAATACTCTTAACATTGGGGAACCTCGTTGTTACCATGGAGGCAGCCTAGAGGGGCTGCCCACCCTGCTTCTCTTCCAGAGCACCCTCTGCCAGTACCATCAGCTCAGGAAGCACTCAGCGTCCTGTGCCACTGCTGGTCTCTGCGTTACACATTGTGGCATGCAGAGCTTCCTGTTGAAATAGCCTCTGAGACAGTGGTTCTCAGCCTTCCTCATGCCGCAACCCTTTCATACAGTTCCTCATGTGGTGGTGACCCCCCCAACCATAACATTATTTTCATTGCTACTTCATAACTGTCATTTTGCTACTGTTATGAATCATAATGTAACTATCTGATATGCAGGATGTATTTTCCTTGTTGCAAATTGAACATAATTAAACATAATCAAAGCATAGTGATTAATCACAATACAATAAGTAATTATATGTTGTGAAATATTTATGTGTTTTCCAGTGGTTTTAGGCAACCCCTAAAGGGTCATTCGACCCACAAAGGCAATGGTTCTCAACCTTCCTAATGCCACGACCCTATAATACAGTTCCTCATGTGGTGGTGACCCCCCAACCATACAATTATTTTCGTGGTTACTTCGTCACTGTCATTTCGCTACTGTTATGTATCGGGTGACCCCTGTGAAAGGGTCATTTGACCCCCAAAGGGGTCACGACCCACAGGTTGAGAATTTGCTCTAAGACAGTTGGTTAGAAGGAAGTATACAAAGAGTAATGAATGATGATGGCAACAAATGTACAAATGTGCTCGACACGATGGATGTATGGATTGTAATAAGAGCTGCATGAGCCTCCAATAAAATGATTTTTTTTAAAAAAGGGTAACAATCACAGTATGCTCCTCAAAGATACAAATGGTAACTATCATGTTATGCTCTTAGAGTGGTAGATTGATTCCACAGTCCTGAGCATTCGTGGAAGATACCATTGTACCAGAATAACCTTTAAGAACAGGGGCCAATGTCCTGACCCTGGCACTGGTGAATGAAACTTATTCTGGGATGCCATGCCTATGGGATCCACTTTGGAAGACCTAATGTGTGCACATCACATTAACCGGGTTCCATCTAAATGGGCTCTTTTTGTGAGAATCCCTACCTATTGTGATAGATAGGTTTATTGTGCCAACCTGGTCAATAGAAACATCTGGGATTAATAAGGTCACAGTTTGATTGGAGGGCAAAGAAATAAATGGCTTGGCAAGCCCCGCCTCTCTCTCTCTTGCTCTCTGGTGATCGGACCAGCATGTGGCTGCTAGTTCTCTGCCTCAACTTGTGAGCTACACTCTCTGTGGGACTGCCAACCCCTGGATCATATCGCTAGAGCTTGAAGTTCCTTGAGATCTGATTTGCCACGCTGCTGGTGTATACATTGCTTGAGCGTGGGACTGGCATATCCTGTCATCTTGTTGAGTGTTGGTGACCAGCATTGCTGTTTGCTGCCTGTAGCCCAGCGGTTCTCAACCTGTGGGTCACGACCCCTTTGGGGGTCAAACGACCCTTTCACAGCGGTCACCCGACTCATAACAGTAGCAAAATTACAGTTATGAAGTAGCCACAAAAATAATTTTATGGTTGGGGGGTCAGCACAATACAAGGAACTGTATTTTTTTAAATTATTTAATCATTTTATTGGGGCCTCATACAACTCATCATAATCCATGCATACATCCATTGTGTCAAGCACATTTGTACATTTGTTGCCATCATCATTCTCAAAACATTTGCTTTCTACTTGAGCCCTTGATATCAGTTCCTCATTTTTCCCCTCCCTCCCCACTTCCCCCTCCCTCATGAGCCCTTGATAATTTATAAATTATTATTATTTTGTCATATCTTATACTGTCCGGTGTCTCCCTTCACCCACTTTTCTGTTGTCCATCTCTCAGTGAGGGGGTTATATGTAGATTCTTGTGATTGGTTCCCCCTTTCCACCCCACCCTCCCTACAGCCTCCCGGTATCGCCAATCTCACCACTGGTCCTGAAGGGATCATCCGTCCTAGATTCCCTGTGTTTCCAGTTCTTATCTGTACCAGTGTATATCCTCTAGTCTAGCCAGATTTGTAAGGTAGAATTGGGATCATGATAGTGGCGGGGAGGGGTGGGGGTAGGGGCGGGAGAAGCATTTATGAACTAGAGAAAAGTAGTATGTTTCATCATTGCTACACTGCACCCTGACCGGCTCATCTCCTCCTAGTTGCCTACAGATGGGTCTTGGGTCCCCAATCTGCACTCCCCCTCATTCACACTCATTTGATTTTTTGTTCTTTGATACCTGATCCCTTTGACACCTCGTGGTTACACAGGCTGGTGTGCTTCTTCCATGTGGGTTTTGTTGCGTCTGAGCTAGATGGCTGCTTGTTTACCATCAAGCCTTTAAGACCTCAAACGCTATATCTTTTGATAGTCAGGCACCATCAGCTTTCTTCACCACTTTTGATTATGCACCCATTTGTCTTCAGCAATCATATTGGGAAGGTGAGCACACAATGGTATGATTTTTTGTTCTTTGATGTCTGATACCTGATCCCTTCGATACCTTAAGGGTCATGGCATTAGGAAGGTTGAGAACCACTGCTGTAGCCGTCTTGTCCTACAGAAGACTCAGTTGACTACTTCCTTGAGTTTGGACACCGTGGCCCTCGTGAACTGAAGGACTTCCAGTATATTAACTGTTCCACGGAAGTGAGTTGAAGTGAGCCCTCTGTACTGCTGTGTGGAATAATTAGCTGTTATATTCCTTCATGCTGTATATATCTATCCTCATATATAATGCAATCATTTATATATAATCATAAGTATCCTGGTTTTGTTTCTCTAGAGAACCCTGTGTCACACACTTTTCCAATAAATAAACATAATAACCCTTCATAGCAAAATGATTACACACCCTAGCAATGAATTTGCTCAAGCAGATGGGGGTTGAGCATTCCATGGAGCCTCCTTATCCCTATCTGCAGAGCAATACACTTTTGTTTTGTTTTGCTTGTGTGGAAACTCCTCACTTCTCCTGATTATTTTTTTTAAATCATTTTATTGGGAGCTTATACAGCTCTTATCACAATCCGTACATACATCCATTGTGTCAAGCACATTTGTACATTTGTTGCCACCATCATTCTCAATGCATTGTCTTTCTACTTGAGCCCTTAGTATCAGCTTCTCATTTTCCCCCTCTTTCACACACCCTCCTTCCCTCATGAACTCTTAATAATTTATAAATTATTATTATTATTATTTCATGTCTTACACTGACTGAAGTCTCCCTTCACCCACTTTTCTGTTGTCTGTCCTCCTGGGAGGGGGTTATATGTCAATCGTTGTGATTGGTTCCCCCTTTCTCCTGCTACTTTCCCCTTCTCCTCCCGGTATCGCTATTGTTATTATTGGTCTTAAGAGGTTTATCTGTCCTAGATTCCCTGTGTCTCCAGCTCTTATCTGTACCCATGCACATGCTCTGGTCTAGCCAGATCCTGAATGTTTTTTACACTGTTGTATTGACATATAATTCACATAACCTACAATGCAATCACTTAAATAGAATTGTGTGCTCATCACCACAATACATTTTTTAAACTTTTCTTCATTTTTGTACTTACTGTTTTTAGCTTCCCATTTCCCCCCAATCTCCCCATTTTAGCCCTAAGAAAATATTAATCTAGTTACTGTCTCTATAGGTTTATCTATCCCCCATTTCATCTAAATAAAATCATACACAGACAAACCCCCCTAACTACCACAAAATAAAACACGGGGGAAAAAAGAAAGCAGAAAGTAATATAAACTAGAACAAATTAAGAATGGATCAAAAGAAAAAAACAAATGACAAGATGTTACCTTTAAACCTAACTTAAACTGCATTAATCCAGTTCTCTCTATCTAAGAGCAAGGCTGTGCACATCTCTCCACGATGGTGGCGTAAGCCATGTAGGGACTCTGCAAATGGATTTTATGGCTGTGGGCTTTCACTGTCATTCATAGTCTTCTGCAACCCAACACCACCACCACCACCCAAAAAAAACAACCAAACTCACTGCCATTGAATCGAGGCTGACTCATAGTAACCCCCTGTGGGTTTCCAAGACTGAAACTGTTTACAGGAATAGAAAACCCAATCTTTTTCCTGCAGAGCTGCTGGTATACCCATATGCCGACCATGCCTTCTTCCAGTCCTGATGCTACGTTCTTCTTCATATAAGCCAACTTCTCTGATGATTTGCTCAGCATTCGGTCTGAATAATATGGTGAGAAAATACAACCCTGACACACACCTTTCCTGATTTTAAACCATGCAGTATTCCCTTGTTCTGTTCACACAACTGCCTGTGTATAAGTTCGGCCTGACTGTTGAGTGTTGTGGAATTCCCATTCTTCTCAAGGCTATCCATAGCTTGTTATAGTCTACCCAGATGCATGCCTTGGCATAGTCAATAAACACACATGTAACCATCTTTCTGGTACTCTCTGCTTTCAACCAAGATGCATCTGACATCAGCATTGATATCCCCTGTTCCACATCCTTTTCTGAATCAAATGTCTGGCAGACCACTGTCAATGTAGTGCTGCCACCATTGTTAGACGATCTTCAGCAAAAACTTGCTTTCATGTGATAGTAATGATATTATTCTATCACTTATGCATTCTGTTGGGTCACCTTTCTTTGGAATGAGTGCCTATATGAATCTCTTCCAGTGAAGTGGCCAAATAGCTTTCTTCCACGCTTCCTGGCACAACCAGTATTCTAGACTTCTGCACTTGCCTGGTGGCTGCACTGGCTGTGTCTACGAACCGACATTGGACTGTGGGGGGTGGGGCTGGGGGTGGGCGAAGCTGCTGTTCAGCATGTGCCCTCCTTCTGTCTATGCACGAAGCGGGAGGATGGCCCTTTACTTGGTGTCTGCGTGATCTAGTACGTTTCCGGGGCTTTCTGCGAATTCTACCAAGAATTATTTTTGTTTTGTTTTAATATTTTTATTGCAGACTCTTACATCGCTTATCACAATCCATACATCCCTCCGATGTGTCAAGCACATTTCCACCTATGCCGCCATCATCATTTTCCAAGCATTCCCTTCCCACTGGAGCCCCTGATACCAGCTGAGTGTGTGTTTTTGTCACAGCAAACCGTGACTCGGGAATGACCAGGCGGCACTCTTGGAGAACTTGAAAAAGGAAAATTGTATTAACCGGAGACAAACAGGGACTAATGTTGCAGAAGATCTGGGCCCTGAATGGCTGGTCGCATAGGTTTTATACCCTATCTGTGCTGAGCATGCTCATGGCAGGGGAAGAGGTAGGGATTTCAGTGCAGACATGGTCTTTCGTGAAGGAGGAAGTGGGGTGGGGCCATGGGGGCGTTCTGGGCATGAGGAAGCACGTGGAGTGAAGCAGGCCGGGAGTTGGGTTTCCTTCCCAAGGGGTAAAGTTCTCTCTTGGAGTTCGCCTTACATCTTGGCAGGGTGTTGGGGGTGATCTGGCTCTCCTCTCCTCCAGGGAGCCCAGATCGGGGAACGTCCCAGCCTTCTGTGAAGGTGGGTCTTCACAGAATTGACCTGCTCCAAACACCTTAAGGAGACACCGTTTCGGGGAGAAGGATTTCCTACTCCACGTTTGTTTCTGCCTTTCAGTCCCGTGAGACTATTGGGGCCTCAGGGATGATAAGCGGAAAGACCAGCAAACACAGCCAACTGGCACAGCGAGGGCTCAGGTAGGGGGGTCGTCAGAGTCCCCACACCCACGGGAACCTGGTGGTAACAGGTTAAATAGGACATAGGAGCCAGAGGCCAGACCTTTGAAGGTGAAGGTTCTTCTGTAAGTTAGAATGGATCTCCTAGATCTCATCTCTGCTCGACAGAGATGAGAAGGAGCCATTAATCCAGGCCACCTTGGAGGCAAAGAAGGTGCCACCCGATTCCTGTGGAAACGCAACTCTGCTGCCCACAGCTCCAGGGAGCGGGAGCACTGGTCTCTTCCCCTGCCAGCTGAACCCTGCTTCCAGGCCGTACAAGGAGGCCAAACCACGTGCAACATGGTGGAAACCAAACGGCTCCATGCTGCATGATTTTTTTAAAAGGCAAGTTTGGTAGCAGCTCTTTTGTTTTTATTTATTTTATTTTTTTAAGTAAACCTTTCTTTGGAAATGAAAAAAAAAAGCTAGAGCCATTGAAGGAGTAGTGATACGTGATAGTTGTGAGTTGGTTTTATCTTTTGTATTTGGTGTGTGTGTGTGTGTGTGTGTGTGTGTGTGTGTGTGTGTGTTGAATCGTGATGACTGAACCAAAACAAGGACTCAGACTCCCACCCGAAGCTCTGCTGTTGACATTTCTCAGTTTCAACTGATCAGCCAAAGGGGTGCTTTAAGCTTCTGCATCTTCCTCCCCACACTCTCTCCTCTGAGGGCTGAAAGCGGATCCCTGGACGGATCTTAGGGGCACACCTGCTTTCAAGACTCGGGAGAAGTTGCTGCTGCAGACACCTGGATCTGTTGGGACATGCCTCTTGCCCCACTTCCTGATCAGATCTCTGGAATGATCGCTCCTTCTCATCTCTGCCTTGTGCAGTTTCTAGGAGAGCCGTTCTAACTTACAGAAGAGCCTTCACCTTCAAAGGTCTGACCTCTGGCTCCTATGTCCTATTTAACCTGTTACCACCAGCTTCCCGTGGGTGTGGGGACTCTGACAAGCCCCCTACCTGAGCCCTTGCTGTGCCAGTTGGCTGTGTTTGCTGGTCTTTCCACTTTTGCCTATGCCTTCCCAGAGTCATAGCCCCACCCCCGAAACTAGATGTGTTATGGTAAAAACACAAAGGATATGGTCATCCAACTTCAGGCCTCTCCTTGGACATCAATCCCCTTGCTTAGAAATTCCGCCTATAGTTTTATGTCTATTCCAAGACTGCCAACATCTCAAAGATTCATATTAAAAACAACAACAGCAAAAGAGGCAGTCTTGTAAAGATCATTTTATAACATTCCATACATCCATTGTATCAAGCATATTTGTACATATGTTGCATCATTGGTTTCTAAACATTTATTTTCTATTTGAGCCCTTCGTATCAGCTCCTCCTTTTTCCCTCCCTCCCCCCACCCTCGTGACCCCTTGATAAACTATAAATTATTATTATTTTCATATCTTACACGGACTGCTTTCTTTCTTCACCCACGTTTCTGTTGTCCACCCCCCTGGGTGTGTGTGGGGGGGGGCATTATTCATTGATCTGGGGTCGGTTCCTCTTCCTCCCCACCTTCCCCCTCCTCTCCTGGTATGGTACTTTACAGGAGTAGAAAGCCCGTCTTTCTCTGGAGCGGCTGGTGTTTTCAAACTGCTGATCTTGTGAATCACACCTACTACACCACCAAGGCTCCACTGAGATGTTAAAGAAACTAGAAATTATGTATTTAGAAGAGCTTAGACGATTTATAATTTCTCTTTTGGAGTTGGGCAGATTGTCACCTGCATGAGGCAGCTGTCTCTGAGATAAAGTTCCACGACAAATTCACTGCCATTTCAGTTAATATTGACTCACAGTGACAGAGTCGAACTGCCCCTGTGGGTTTTCAAGGCTTTAAATGTTTATGGGAGCAGAAAGCCTCACCTTTCTCCCTCGGGCTAATGGCTTTGAACTGCTCATCTTGTGGTTAGCAGCCCAAAGCATAACCCTCTATGCCACCAGGGATCCTGCTCCACATCTACCAGCGCTAAAAGCTTAATGCATTACAAGAACAAGCATTAGTTCCGCCGTTAGGAGCACACAGGTTATGTGTGGCTCTGCAGGGTTTTCTAGGTTGGGTTGTGCTTAGATCCAGGATCTTAACTTGCATATTTTCATGTCCACTCCTTATCCTGACACCACCCCTATTCTTCTCATAATAGTAATGTGCAAGAGACCAGATAAAATCACACAAACATGTTTTAAGTGTCAATTTATATAATGTCCACTAACAGCACAACTTCCAAACAAATTACAAGGCCAAGTCTAACGTAAAGGGGCAGAGAAATATACTGCCTACTCCAATGGAAAGTGCTGCTAAATGTTGTGCCTAAAGGTACACATGTATAATTCTACTAGTGATCTGTCATTTTTCAAACACAATGTATGTCTTGATAGGAAAAAAAAAATGAACAGAAAGAATGCCATCCCAAAGTACCTCCCACTTTTCAGAAGTGGAAAGAAACCTTGGGAATTTATTTTTTCTGGTTTAGTTGACACAAGGAAGATAAAGACATGTTTTCCAGACCAGCGATTTTTCAGCTAAAGCATTGATGGATGGTTGATTAGGCTGATATAGACTGTTTAATCTTCCAATCTCTCAGTTTCATGATCAGCATTTGAATTCTTGCAAATTAGCATCTCTGAGGCAACATGCAGGAAACACTACGCTAAATACTTTACATGTATTAGTTTACTTTATCCTTCAGACAAGCCTATATATTATTCTCATTTACTACCCAGAGGACATAACATATATCTGTTAGGTTTCTTGGGTGGGAAATACTTCGGTTCTTGGCTTTGCACAAGAAAGAATTCACTCCGAAACCTGGTTGGTGATCCAAGTGGGTTTTTATGAAGGACAGAAGAAGTGTCAGGTTTTCCAGTCACTGAACACAGGCCCCTCGCGGGACTGCGCACCCACCTGTGGCAGCCTGGCCGAGTGGAAGGCAGAGGAGCAGCTGAAAAGAGACCGGTGGTCTCAAAGTTTCGACCTTCGGCTTGGAGGCCTGGTCGACAGTACTGGTTGACCCCATTGGCTGAATTAAGCCCACCTGGCCTAGATTGGGCCAACCTAGGTGTACCACCTACCTAGATGTACTGCCCACCTGGCTCAGGCTTGAATGGATGCTTAGCCTTTATTGGCTTCCAACTTCTTGTAGGGGCCTTGGCATGTAGAGGAACAACCCCGGGTTCCTGTTTCTGGCTACCTAACATTTCCAGAGAAGCTCTGTTATACACGACAGATCTATGATTGCAATCCATATCTGTGTAACCTCCATCATTCAGGCATTCACACTACTTGCCAAGAGCTAGGCTCAGTGTTGCGTCTGCAACAGCAACAATCGTAGACACAGTCCAAGACTTACAGGGCTTCAGAGCTTGGTCTTTAAGCTGTACAGCCCATTGGGCATTATATTTAGACTAAATAAATGAATCCAATGTAAATATGAGTATAATCATTTTCAAATATTTCCAATAAAAAGTGTCCCAAGCAAATATATGATGTTAAAACTCACTATTTTATGTGTTTGATGTCTCTGTAGCACTTTAGAATTGCTAATTATCTTAGGGATAATAATTATTATTATTAAAATAGTTTTGTGTGTACAGAGTGCATCATGCTTCTCTGCTTAAAAGGCTTTAAATAAAGCGACTCCTACTGCCATTGAGTTATTGATGACTCATAGTGATCCCCTGTGGGCTTCTGAGACTGTAGCTGTTTACAAGAGTAGAAATCCCAGTCTTTCTCCCACAGAGGTGCTGGTGGTCTCGATCAGCCGACCCTGTGGATGATCGCAGCCCAATGCGTAACCACTATACCACCAGGGTTCCTTGTATAGAGTAAGGATAACATAATTCATTACAGATGGTATGATAGGGTATGAAAGAAAAACTAGAGCTGCACTGTTGTCTAAAAAAACGTTAGAAAGATAAACAAAGGACAAAGATAAAACCACATCCTTCGGAGTGCTAACCGGAAGGTTGGTGGTTTGAAATCATCAATCCCTCCAGCAGAGAAAGAAGAGGTAGTCTGCTCCCTTAAAGATGAACATTTCTGTTCTGTCCTAAATGGTCACGATGGCTCAGTGGGCTTGTTTCCTTCATAAAACGTTGAGGGCTCTTGTGTGGGGAAGATAGGCCATTGAATGTGTAGGCTGAACTATATGCTATTGTTCCCTGTCTCCTCCCTTCCTTCCTCCAGCTTCCTCTTCATTTGAGTGCCATGGAGAATTGCTCCAGAATTAAATAGCATCGCTGGATGCAGTAATCAGCCAAAGAATGGAGAAGGGAGTGTTGCAACAAGCACAGGGACCGTGTCGATCTCCCTCCCAGAAAGTGGAAGGACAACTAAATAATGGGAAGGGCAAAAGACTGAGTGTTGAACTCTTCTTTCCAAAACAGTTCTGAAAGAACTTAGATTGATGTGCTTTTCAGGAGAGCGTGAGAAGCACAAGCCTCAAGCATAATGGTTCCCGGGAAGTTGGGGGGTTTTCTAATCAAACTTTCAGCCTGTCTCTCATTCTCCTGGCCCCCCTTTTAGCTTCAAGTTATTTATTTTGAGTCAGTCTCTTAGAGTCCCTCTATCTAAGAGATAAATTGATAGAAACCCGAGGTTTGCAAACACAAATCACTCAGAGCAAGGAGCCTGCAAGCTTGCTGAGTCGGCCAGTGTGTTGTTAGTCACTGAAAGTGCTAAGTGGACCTGCGGGCTGACCCAAAGGCCTTCCATCTTGTTTCTTTCAAGATCCCTTCGTAGGCTTGGGAAAGTAATTTATGGGCTGATTTCGTCTTCTGAGTCATGAGTCCCTGTTTCTTGTTACAGACCCACAAATTCTAGAAGTATTATATAGGGTTTTAGGTTTATCTAACCCCTTCTTGTATAGATAAGGAAAAGAAGCCTAAAGCAGTGAAATGGCTTGACCCAGTATCTCAGTCGGGTGGGGTTTGGCAGGGAAGAGAAGACATGCTCAAACGGAGTAATTTGAGTAGAGTGTAATACAGACACTATTTACAAACATGTGGGTAGGATATAGAGAAGACAGAAACCCAGAGTAGAGAGAGCAAGTTACCCCTCTTGGCCCTGAATGAGGATGGGGTGGTGGTGGGGGGAGTATAATTTAGCAGAGGAGAGAGAGAGAGAGAGGCTGCATTGAGGGAGCATAGAGCACAGAAGCTGAGCAGCCTCTTCCCTCTCTCTGGTCTTTTGCTGAAGACTAAGTGAAAATGACTGACTGGCCAATAGATGAAAACCCATCCTCCATTCCAGCACATAGACAGCTAGGTTTAATACACACAAACAACATGAATGGAGGCCACATGAAATTCTCTCTTACAGCAACAGCAAGTAGTTGCCTGGCTGGCAGGGCCTTTGATCCAATACACCTCTAAGCACATCACAAGAATCCTTTTTTAAAAAAAAATACCTTTATTGGGGGCTCTCACATCTCTTATCACAATCCCTACATTCCTCCACTGTGTCAAGCACATTTGCACATATGCCACCATCATCATTTTCAATGCATTCTCTTCCCACTTGAGCCCCTGATATCAGCTCCCCATTTCTTCCCCCTCCCTCCCCAAGAATCCTTCCTTAGGCTCTATAGTTTCACACCTCCAGGGAAAGGGGCCTCTCCCCAACCACTTTTTCCAAGTGAGAGCTCCTGGGGTCCTGACTCCACATCGTTTACCTTTCTTTACTCCATGCGCAGGTTGACTTTCTTTTTTTTTTCTTTAAACATTTTATTAGGGGCTCATACAACTGTTATCGCAATCCTACACATATCAATTGTGTAAAGCGCATTTGTACATCATTCTCAAAACATTTTCTCTCCACTTAAACCCCCGGTATTAGGTCCTCATTTTTCCCCTCCCTCCCCGCTCCCCCTTCCCTCATGAGCCCTGGATAGTTTATAAATGGGTATTTTGTCATAT
>NW_022103899.1:15090713-15103773 GCF_000313985.2 Echinops telfairi
TATCATAAGTTAGATCATATATCATAAGCTTTCCCTTATATATTTCCATATCAATTAATATAAATGGCACCATAGTTTTAATGGTGACACAGTATTTAATATAAGAATGCACCATCTTTTATCTGTATACGCCTCAATCTATGTTACCTGAATTTTTCGCTATTCTTAAACTGTGAGAGAATAAAAACTCTTATGCAAGTATGTTTGGATAGTTGGGAGATTTATTTCCTTGCGATATATTCCTAAGAATAATTTGTCAGAAGTTGAAAGTTAATAGAGTATCAGTAAGTTTAATAAACAAATATGACAGAAAAGCTTAAATAGGAATGTGGGGAGAGGAGAGAATAAGTCAAACTAAAGAAATTTTTGATCATGTACTTTTTTCTCCTTTTAAATTATTTTGTATTCGTTTCTTTGAATAGGTAATATATCCATATGGTCAAAAAAATCATAAATTTTCAGAGACTAACTGCAGAAAAAGAAACCTGCCTTCCGTCTTTCGTCGGGGTCCCAGTTTCTCAGCTCTCCTACCCTTTGTTTCTCGTTTATTTGCTTTGAAATTAGGGTAAGCCATGCAAAATGGTCATGTTGTTGATTATAAACAGTTTAGGGAAATGACATATATATCTAGCTTCTAGTATATGCACATCTATTGTATGTTACAATCTTTCCAGCATTATGTACTCAGTGGCTCTGTCATATATATCAGGATGCCTTGCTAAAAACGTCTTTCCTTAGCAGGGACACAATATCTAAACTTCACTTTTAAAAAATTAAAACTGTCAAGGAATGTTAGATAAGTGGAGTAGAGGAGGCCTTGGGTGGGGTGTTATTTATTTCCTCTAAATGAATAACGGTTTCCTTTAATTTGAAGACAGGGGAACACTTTTGAAGTCTATAAATTACATAAACAAATGATAAGAAAACACTGTAAGAAGCTAACGAAGCCCAATGCTTTCCTATGGAATTTTAGAAAGCCCAGCCTCTTGTCTCTGCAGGCACGCAGACTAGAGGGCGCTCTGGTTCAATCCTACAGTCTTTCCTATAGCGAGCTTGTTTTGTTTTGTTTTGTTTTTAATAGTTGAAAAAGGAAGAGCATTCTCCCAATTTTATTTTGATGAAAATATACACAGTAAAACACACACCGAGAGCCCCGCATGTGAAATGTAGTGATACTGATTACATTCTTTGAGATATAAGCCATTTACTTCTCCCATTAACAATTTCATTGCTCTCCAAGGTTTCTATGAAATCTTTCAAATATCTATTGTCAATTTGACCCCAGATAGACCAGTCTTAAAACAGCATCATGCTCAGGCAGACAGTCTTTACTAGTTAAATTGTTGTGATTTCTCATATTCTAAATATTTACTTATGTACATACTCATCTGAGTCATTTTGTACTCTTCTTCTTAAAGATAGAATATGGATGCACTCCTGCCATGACCCTTTATTACCAGCTCATAGTGTCCCGCTAACCACTGCAACACCATTCACACCCCTCCGCCTTTTCTTTGAGCACTCCTTCCCCAAGAACATTCCATGTTTGAGTTTTAGTGGTTCCTTGTACTCTTATCTCGGATTTGCTGTGGGATTAGCTTTGGGCTGCTGTCTGCAAAGTAACTGATTCAAACCCACCAGCTTCTTCAAAGGAGAAAGATGAGGTTTTTGTCTGCTTCCGTACAGATTTACGATCTTTGAAACCCTACTTAGGGTTGTTACGAGTTGCAATCGACCTGGTGGCAGCAGGCTTCGGGTTTTATAGTCCCTGTAGGTTCGGCCCCTTTGTGTTTTCTCACATCCTATATTTTGTTTTTGTTGTGCTTCTTTTAGAGGTGACTGGTTTATTGATCTTTTTGAGGAAGTAGATTTTTAATATGTCTTGTCTGAAATAGATTTTTCTTTTCTTTTTTCTCTCATATCCTAATTTTTAAAAATAATTTTATTGGTGGCTCGTACAACTCTTAGCACAATCCATACATACATACATTGAATCAAGCACATTTGTACATTTGTTACCATCATCATTCACAAAACAATAGATTTTTCTAACTTTTGATTTTTCATATGATTTTAGATTCTTTCTAAATCGATGTAATTTATAGGCATAAATTTCTCTTAGAGATTTTAGTTTATTTTTATATAAATCTGTATGTCTCTACAATATAACTTTATTGTTGAAGCAGACATTCATAAATTCCTGAGAGAGGATTTTGAAATACTTAAGCTAATTTGTGAGGGCATTAGCCAATGCTTTGTTGTTATGGAAATATTTCAGCATGTTATATTAGTTTTCTCTTTGTGGAAAAAAGTAGTGTATACTGAATCTCAAGCTAATAAAAGAATGAAGGTGTGGCAAGTTGATGCAGAATGTATTCACTTTAGAAACGAAATGAGCTGAGCCAAAGAAAATTATCCTTACCCCATACCCCTTGTTTTTTTTTGTTTGTTTTTTATCTAAAGGTAGTAGAAGATATACTAGGATCATTAAGGAACAAAAAGAAACTTTTGAAGACTTCCAAGCCTTCCCACAGTGTTCTCAGGCGGAATCAAAACAATGTTAGGGGAAATTGCAAAGGTAGCCCAGAACCCCGAATCGGAGACTCAGAGTCTGATGAGGTGTGGGTTCTCCTAGGTCATTGGTAAATGATTATATGACATTTCATAAAAGTGAGCATGATGTGCCTGTTTTACCAGTTTACATCACCTCATAAAGAACAAGTAGTGTAGAGACTCCAGCTCAGACTTAGGCTCCTAACGCCTTACCAGTTGCTGCGCAAATTGCTGACCAACTCAAACAATGTGGCTGTATCTGTGCGACTCTATCAGCATGAATAAGAACATAAAGCTACGTCTGATCTTACTTCAAGGAGTCGATCACATTCTATTTTTATGGAAAAGACAATTGTGTGTATGGTGCTGACAGTTTAATAACATAGTTAAAAATGGTTTCCCCCCCCAAATGCTAGTGTGTCTGCTTATAAATGGGTGCATGCACGCACAGACACAAATGTTCCCTGATGAACAGAAGGCGAACACCTCTGGCAGTGTTATCACACACACACACACACACACACACACACACGCACGCACGCACGCACGCACGCACGTTCTCTCTCTCTTCATTCTTACAGGGGCTGTGAGTGGAATCCGGAGAATGGCGGGGAGACAGGGAGAGAGGATCATGGAACAAGAGGCAGATAGTTCCCGGTGGTGGGTAAATGCAATGGCCCATTCCTTTGACTCATGAAATGATTTTTAGCCCACGAGGCAAAGTCCACACCTGTATTTGAGGGAAGCCAAAGGCTTTGCTGATTAATTTCCTGTCAGAATATCCAGACTCCTCAAAATGAAAGATGATCCATAAATCCTGTCAGCGGCTGCACCCATCACCAGCTGTGGTCGTCTAGAGAAACGGCCTCTAGAAAATAAGTGAGCTTTGCAGAAACTGGATCCAACATCAGCACGAATGGAAGAAACAGTCAAGGTATTAAGTGACATACGACCCGGGGGAAATGTGCTCCATCAAAGCTTCTTTCCAATGCTGAGAGCAAAGAGCACTTTGTGGACTGAGGTGTGCCATGTACGTGTGTGTCTTTATTACTAATTGGGAGTTACTACATATATCATTCCATAGCTCAATCACGGCAAGCGGAGTTATCCACTGGCTACCAGTTTCCAAACATTCTTTTTCTTCCTGGACTCCTTGACATCTTCTCCCTTTTCAGTGCACCCCTCCTGCCAACACAACCACTCTACCGCCCCCCCCCCCCCCTGAAACCTCTATTCTCCTTACTGCCCCTAGAGGTGCATCAATACTGGTTTTTAGTCCCCTCATCTGCATGTGAAAGTTGGACAATGAATAAGGAAGTGTAGTCTGGGTACATTAGAGAAACAAATCCACAGAAACTCATGTATAAGAGAGAGTTTTATATAAAGGTTAAGGGCACATCAAGAAAACCCAGTGCTGTCCAAACCCATAAGTCCAACATTAGCTCATATGTCCGACAATGATCTACAAAGTCCTCCATCTCACAAAACACACTCAATGGCACTGACTGCAGGAGGAAAGCAGAGTCAGTGAACGTGTAAGCATCTCAGTGCTGGCAGGGGTCTCCACACGGCTGCTCCAGCACCCAGGGCTGCATCGGGGTAGGTCCATGTGGCCTCTCCTTGGGGACGTCTTGCAGGAAGTGAGCCTTGCCAGCTGAAGCAGGGAACTGGCTAAGGCACCTGCACCCTGGTCCGACCATCACAAAGCAAGAGACCCAAGAACTAGAAAGGCGAGGCTCACCGAGCCATGTAGTCCTCCACCCTTCAATTAATCTCACATGTGTTTATTGGCCAGGTTGGCACAATAAACTAACTACCTCAGGAAGACAGCAGAAGAATGGATGTGCTTGAATTTTGTCAGAGAGAATATTCAAAGTATCATGGACTTCCAGAAAAACAAACAAATGTGTCTTGAAGAAGTACAGAGAATGCTCCTCAGAGTGAAGAGTGAAAACGCGGAGTCTCACCACATACTTTGGACATATTATCAGGGTGATCAGTCCCTGGAAAAAGACAGCGTGCTTGGTAAAGTAGAGGCCCTCTGAGATGATTTAGTGACTGTAATAGGCTCAAACCTAAAAATTGTTCGGATGTCACAGGGCTGGGGAGTGTTTCTTAATGTTAGACACTCACTTCCATGGAGTCAATGCTGACTCACAGTGACCCCTGTGGGTTTCCCATGACTGTAACTCTTTACAGGAGTAGAAAGCCCAATCATCCTCCCACAGAGCTGCTGGTGGTTTCAAACTGCCGACCGTGAGGATCACAGGCCAACATGTAACCACTCCACCAAGGTTGGATATGAATTGGGACTGACTCATTGGCAACTCCCATGAGGTGCAGTGCTAGAACATTTTACTTATTTTAATCCAGTTCAATTTGTGTAATGAAAGTAGCTAACAAGAGAAAGAAAAAGAAAGTAGCTAACAAATATGCACTCGTATTTGTACTAACTCTTGCATTCATTTATTGATATGTTTTATTTGGTGTTTCGCCAATTCCTGGAGACTTGTTTGTTGCCAATCCCTGCGGTGTAGGTTATACTTCTTTCTTCACTGTAATAGGTTCTTGATCATCTGCTACTTGATCATATGGTTGAACATCAACCGTTCTTCCTGGTATAGTGACTCTGTGTTCCTTCCATCTCCATTGGATGCTTCCTGCCTGCACTACTCAATACTTTGCTCATAGACTCTTCTTTTTATTTTATTATTCTTTTAAAAATTATCTTATTGGGGGCTCTCACAGCTCTTACAATATTCTATACATTGATTGCATCAAGCATATTTGTACATATGTTGAATAGACTCTTTTAATATCAACCTCGAGGCTGGAGGTTTTTTATCTTCTGTTCTTTCAGTTTGAGGTGTGCTAAACATGCTCCTCCCTCTTGCAAGAACTGTGCCCATTTCATTAGGATACTTTATTTTGTCTTCTCATCGACCCTATGAAAGTTTTCAGTTCTTTTACTTCACTAGTTCTATTTACTTTAGCCCCTCTACATTCAAGAGCAAGTTTCAGAGTCTGTTCTGACATCAACTTTGGCCTTTTAAAAATGTCCTGTATTTTAAATGACCTTTTGCTTTCTTCATGTTTAATGTTCTTGGTGTCATCTCCCATCTCTTGTGGTCTTCTGTCAATAATGCTCAATGTGGCGAATCTATTATTGAGATGCTCTCTAAATTCAGGTGCAGTATATTCAAGGTCATATTTTGGTTCTTGTGAAGTTGTGGGGTTTTTTGTTGGTTTTTTTCTAACTTTAACTGGAACTTCCATATGGCCAAGTGATGATCAGTTTCACTTTTGGCCCTGGCCTGGGTCTCGCTAATGACATTGACCTTTTCCATTGTCTCTTTGCACAATTGTAGTTGATTTGATTCCAGTGTGTTCTGTCTGGCCAGGTACACATGTATAGTCATTCTTCATGTATTAAAGAAAGATATTTACATGGAAGAAGTCACTGGCCTTACAAAAATCTATTATTCAATCTTCAGTATCATTTCTAATACCAAGGCCTTATCAACCAACTACCTCTCCTGCCATTGTGTTCCCAAATTTTGCAACCCAATCACCAATAGCTATCAATGCCACTTGATTGATGTTTGATCAATTTCAGACTGAGGAAGTTGGTAGAATTTTGTAATTTATTTATCATTGGCTCTTGTGGTTTGTGCATCAAGTTCAAGTTCAAAAATAGTTGGATTAACTAGTCTCCTTTGTAGGTGTATGGATATTACTTTATTTTGATCTTGAAATATTCTTTTGGACAATGAATGTCATGCCATCACTCTTCAATTTTTCATTCCCTGCATAGTATCTCATATGATTATCTAATTAAACATTGGCAATACCAATCTATTTTAGCTCGTTAATGCCTAGAATATAGATCTTTATGTCTTTCATTTCATTTTAGATGGTGTCAAGTTTTCCTTGAACCATCCTTTGCACATCCATGCTCTAATTTATTAATGGATGTCTGCAGCTGTTTCTTCTCATTTTGAGTTGGCCCATATCAACAAATGAAGGACAAGAAAGCAGAGTGACTAGCTGGAGAGGGTGCACTATGAGGGTCCTGAGGATCCCCCAAGCACCGCTGGTCCACTGGTTCGCTCCATCAGCTCCACCTCCCAGAACCGCTTGAAGAACCAAATGGGGACAACAGAAAATGACTTGGTGTACTTGAAGACTAACTCCTCTACCAACTGTCAATGGTACTTGTGCCTGGGGGCACCCGCTATGCCCTGTACTGCCTTGGGCCCCTCCTTCTCCCACAAGAAGTGACACCAAGCGGCATGGAGGACCTGGGGGACATGGGCAAGCATCAATATTTACACCCACTTGTTAGAGAACCTGCCACAGCTCTAAAAAGGAAGGAAGGAAGGAAGGAAGGAAGGAAGGAAGGAAGGAAGGAAGGAAGGAAGGAAGGGATCCTTGATCCATCTATACCATTAAGATTGACTCTATTCTGAGTCTTCCTTGGAAGTATTTTGAATGCCTTCCAACCTGAGGGGCTTGTCTTCTGACATTATATCTGATTAAATTCAGCTGCTAGTCATAAGCTTCTCAGTGGCTAATTTTTCAGAAGTGATCCACCTGTTCCTTCTCTCTAGTCTGTCTTAGTCTGGGAGTTCCTCTGAAGGCGGTCTACCATGTCTGATCTTACTGGTATTTGAAATACTGGCCTAGCTGCTAGCATCACAGCAACATACAAATCACCACAGTAGGACCAACTGGCTGACAAATGATGGTATTAATTATAGACTTGTTTTCTTAAAAAAATAGTTCAACTAACTGTTTGGCACCTTTTAAGATATTTGTCTAATGTTTGACCAATTTTTGATAAGAACAATAGATTTGCTTGGACAAATTTCACTTTGTAGCATTTCATCAGATATCATAGAGATCTAATTTGTATCTTTGACCATTCAGTGTACACTGCCATAGCTTATATATTGTGGATCTTCAAAATACTGATTTACTATAATGTTAACTTTTCACACAAGCTCTCTTACCCCGACAATGGGACATATTGAGCAAAGTCTGGTTGAGAGGCATGTTTTTTTAAACCACTTGTTATAGGGTAAAGTGATTTTGTCGTTGCTGTTTGTTATGTGCCATTGAGTGGGTTCTAACCCAAAGCAACCTTATTCACAACACAACTACACACCACACAGTCTTGTGCCATTATCACATTTGTTCCGATGCTTGAACCCACTGTTTCAGTATTGTGTAAATCTGTCTTGTTGAGGGTCATCCTTTCTTGTGCTGCCCCTTGACTGTACCAAACATGATGCCATTCTCCAGGCACCAGTCTCTCTTGACAACACGTCCAAAGTATGTAAGATGAATGTCGCCATCCTTGCTCCTAAAGAGCACTCTGACCACTCTGAGCACTTCTTCAACAACAGATTTGTCTTTCCAGTAGTCCATGGTATGGACCTATTTTCCTCCAGCACCGCAATCCAAATGCATTGATTCTTCTTCAGTCTTCCTTATTCCATGTCTAACGTTCACATGCATTTGAGGTCATTGGAAATACCATGACTTGGGTCAGGCACATCTTAGTCCTCAGAGTAACAGCCTTGCCTTTAAGCCCTGCCAAGACTTTAAAGAGGTCTTGTGCAGCAGATTTACCTGATGCACGGCATCTTTTGATTCTTTCACTGCTGCTTCCATGAGCATTGATTGTGGGTCAATGAAAGATAAAAATTCTTGACAACTGCAACATGTTCTCCACTTATCATGATGTTACCCATTGGACCAGTCATGAGGATTTGGGTCTTCCTTACAATTGAGTTGTAATCCATACTGCACCCTGGCTGGCCTGTCTAAGCCATGGTATTTTCAATTGTCTCATATACATGTGAAATTTAGACATTAAATAAGGAAAACCAAAGAAGAATCAATGCATTTGAATTGTAGTTCTGGCGACAAATATTGAAAGTACCAGGGACTGCCAAATGGATGGCCAGAGTGCTCCTTAGAGGCAAGGATGGCAAAGCTTCTTCAAGAGAAACCAGTCCCTGGAGAAGGACATCACATTTGAAAAGGGGAGGGGCGGTGAAAAAGAGGAAGACCCTCCACGAGATAGACTGACGCCATGGCTGCAGCAATAGGGTCAGGCATAGGAAGAATTGTGAAGATTGTGTCGGACCAGACAATGTTTCCTTCTGTTGTGCGTAGAGTCGCTGGAGGTCAGGGCCAACACACTGGCACCTAACCACAATATTTATCCCAGAGAAATGAAAACATACACCTAACTTACATGAATGTTCAAAACTTTTATTTGTAATAATCCAAAATTGAAAACATCCTAGATGACCTTCAACAGGAACTCAGCAATAAAAAAGTAATGAACTATTGATAATGAGACTTATGCTGAGTTCAAAAAGCCAATCTCAAGAGGTTCTATATCAAGAATGCTATAAATAAAACGTTATGAAATGAAAAAATATATAGATTTTAACTGAAGGACAGATTAGTGGTTGCCGAAGGTTAGAGATGGGACAAAGTAGTTGTAAAAGGCCATATATAAGAAACTGGGGAAATTGAAATAATATCAGTGGATATTACTATTGTAAATATCTTTATTGTGTACTGTACTATAGTTTTACAAAATGTTACCAATGAAAAAACTAGTTAAAGTATATGCGGAATTTCTCTGTATTATTTCTTACAATTACATGCACATCTACAATTACTTCAATAATTTTTTCCACCACAGTCTTTACCCTAATGGATTACTCATTAGAAAGCAAATATTTTAAAATACTTTGCCCCATGTTGGGTAAGATAAGCTGTGTCAATAGTATATATGCAACCACAAGAGTTGGAAAAGATAGTTTATTTTTCACTCAGGTAGTCAATGAATATGTTCTTTTTGTATCACTAATATGCAAGTAGACAATTTTCCATGTGAAAACTATAGCCATTAACTTTTCCCACACCTTTTGGCATATGTTTGTTTCTCATGCAAATAGTAACTGCTGGAGAAACTCATTTCAGTCTCTAACCCAGAACCCAGAATTTCTGATGCGGATTCAGTTTTTAATTTCTTTTCTTCTCTTGTCACAGGACTGTCTGAATCACGAGAGAAAGGGTCTTTCTCTCCATTTATCAGTAATTTACCAGTTTATGCAGTAATTACATGACATAAAAAAACTATATCCCATTAATTTACTCTTTTAACATGGATTGCTTTCTTTGACTAAATATTATTCTGTATAATTTAGAAAAGGTTGTTAGAAGAAATTCTCATTTGAAGACTGTTTCTGCATTTCCTCAAACTTTTAATAGATACGTTGTCTGTATGTGTTAGTCTTGTTAAACAGTAACTAGACTGGAACTTTTTCTTTTGTGTCCCAGGAAACAGCAGGACTAATTGTTCCATTTTTCTGTCACTTCACCAGGCATAAGCACAATGGCCTCCAAACACCGAATCAGGAAGAATCATTTAGAAGAAACATGATATTTACTAACCCACTAATGTTCATTTCCAAACATGTTTACCAATAGTATATAACCTACCTACAACCTTACTAATGTTCCTTTCCCAATTTCGGCACAAGTTCTTTAATATTTCTTTCCTAAACCTCTACTCTTTTTCTAAGGTATAAACCTCTACTCTTTTTCTAAGGTACAAATTCTCCCCCCCCCTTTTTTTTCTATTTTAGAAGACAGTTTTTATTGGACTGGTTTCATTCTATCTCTTTGAATATCAATAAAATTCTTGATTTCTGTCTTAAACCTGTCTCTCTGAAATATAAGGATCCAATCACCCTTATTTCATGAATAGCACCTCATGAAAGAGTTGAATGTTGGCCAATTATTTTTCATACAGTGATTTTGTGTATTACCTCAATATTTCAACTTATGGCTTGAATTTTTTCCAGTTTTTTCTTTTTTTCATTTTGAGACAAGCTGAGTGTGTTTTTTTAATGTTAAGTTTTTGTATATTTCATTATAACATTTTACTTTGTCCACTTGAGCAGCCTTTGAAATCCTTTGTTCAACTCTTTTAAGCTTCATAATTTTTCCAGTAACTTTACCTACATGACATTATAGAGCAAGCTTCTGAGTCCCTTCTGACATCCTTTTTGGTCTGTCCTTTCTTTCTCGGATTTTAAAAGTTCATTTGCTTTCATCACGTATGACATTTTTGATGTCATCTCACAACATCTGGCCTTTGGTTACACTAGTGCTCAATGTGCCAAATCCATTCTTGATATGATCTCTACATTCAGGCAAGACACAGTTTAAAAGGCTGTACTTGGCATGTCCTCCACCCCTAAGCCTCCTGCCTTATCCCCCTCCAGAAAACAAACAAACATCCCACTACCATCAAAGTCAGACTCACAGTGACTCTGCCTATAGGGTTTTCAAGATTGTAAATCTTTATGGGAGCCAACAGTCCCGCCTTTATCTCATCGCACTGCCAGGCCCCCTTCCTCATGAATTTGTCTTAATTTTCTTTAGTTTCAACTTGAACTTGCGTATGATTAATTGATGATGCATTTCCACAGTTGCTCCCAGTCTTGTTTTAACTAATCATGTTGAAATTCTCTATTGTTTCTTTTCAAAGATATAATCAATGCTTTTTCTGTTCATTACTGTGAAGTTACTGTTTAGGTTGTTGGGGGACAAAAAGTATTTGCAATGAATAAGTAGTTGGTCTTGCATAATTCTCTAATACAATTTTCACCAAGGCCATATTTTCCAGCTGATCCATCTTGTTTTCAACTTTCACATTCCAATAACCACAAATTATCAATGCATCTTGATTGCATGTTTGATCAATTTCAAGCTGAAGAAGTTGACAAGCATCTCAAATTTTCTCTTGTTAGAGATTATTGGTTGGTGCATAAATTTGAATAATATTTCTATTAACTGGTCTGCCTTGTAGGAGGACAATTATTATCCTATCACTGACAGCATGATACTTCAGGATAGATTTTTTAATTAAAATTGTTTATTGTTAATTAGGTGAAAGTTACAGAGCAGCTCATCTGTTTTACATTCAGTGATTCAGTCACACTTTGTTTCAACTTACCAACTTATTGCAATCCCTTTAAGGAACTTTAAGGTGGGAAGATATCCCACTTCCTCCCTGTTTCCTGTTTCCATTCCTCCTTTTCTAACCCTTTGGACTTTGTTCATGGGGAACTCCTGTCCTTCTGATCTTACATGGTTGCTTATTCTACCAGAGGAGGGTGGTTCAGGCCTGAAGGATGGCTAAAGGTCACGGTCTTGGAGCATCTCTATCTGACCGGCAAGCCTCATCACTTTGATTCTGAGTTCTGTTCCAAATGGACCTTCCCTCTGGTCAGGCTCTTTGAATCAAATAGTCCTTCTCAGAGTCGTTGGGAGTGGTAGCGAGAGGCATCATCTAGTTCTGGTCTCCTGGTTGTGGAAGCGTAGGTTTGTTGGTACATTTGTCCATTGGACTAATTGTTTTCATATGTTCTTAGATTTTCTTTCCTCCGGACATGGAGAAACTGATAGCTGCCCTTGGTCGGGCACTCACTCCAGGATCGATCCTGAAATGCTCTTGATAAAAGGGATACCACTCCTCTTCATTTTGCCATTCTCGCTATTACGAACCACATGATCTCAGCTCATGAATGCCCACAATGTGATCTTTATGGGCTCCATTATACTTATGTTCAGGGTCATCCCTTCTGCATTACGTGTTTCAGTTACTCATGTATGTTTGCAGCTGCTTCTTCTTATTTTGAGCTGGCCACCACACGGAGGGACAGTTCTGAAGCTTTGTTCCATCCTGACCATGAAGGCGGACTCGGCTTTGAGGCGGTAGCTCGTCTTCAGTAGTATTTTGAGTGTTTCCCCACCTGAGGAAACAGTGCCTTCTGGCACTGTAGCACATGACAGTCATACGACTATCACTTGCCAATTATTTACAAGTAGATTTCCAGGTTCTTCTTCCTAGACAGACCTGAGCTGAAAGCTCTGCTGTCATCTGTCACCATACATGACCCTGCTGGTATTTTCAATGACAAGTTATAAGCTACTTTCTACTCCCTCCTACTCTACTTATTTCATTATAATTTGTGTGAAAGTGTATTCTTTGTTTTAGCTAACTTAGGTTTGTTTAATTCTAGCAAATACCAAAATTATTTTCAAAATAGTATCTTAACCATTATATATTTTAAGCTCTTTTACAGATATCTGCAATACATTACAAGGAAATAAACTGAGCAAAAAGGCATTGCAGACTTCCTTTTTTTTTTTTAATTCACTTTAAAACTTAAGACTCAGGAATATCCAGTTCCTTATTTTTACAATAACATAGAGTTGTCTTGATTTCAGAAAAAAATAGATGTTATGAACCTGAATTTAAACCACAAAGTATAGCTCATGAACTATTCATGCAAAGTAAGAAAACATCTTCACCCTGTCAGATATTTCCCCAAATAGATTTAACCCCAAATAACACAAATGGCGCCGTGGCGGTGGGGCGGTGGGGCGGTGGGGCGGTGGGGCGGTGGGG
>NW_022103899.1:15103873-15116718 GCF_000313985.2 Echinops telfairi
GCTACCAGTTGGGCTGTTCAGCAGAGTCAGCAGTTTGGAAGCTCCAACCGCTTTCTGCTCCCATCGAGACTTACAACCTCAGAAACCCACAGGAGCAGTTCTACTCTATCAGAATCAACTCAAAAGCCGTGATTTGGGGGGCATAACTGTATGAACATATGTGTAGTATTAAATTAAAATGGCGCGGAGGGGGGTGTGGGGCCAGCCCCACAGCCACTACTCTCTACGAGTTCAGTAACATACTTCTGGGTTCAGTAATGCACAATTGTACGGTTGAGATATATAAGTATTATATTAAAGTCATCGAGAGCATGAGAGATATTACAATAATGCAGTCAGACACATTACATGATAGCATTGCTCACCTCAGCCCAGCTTGGTGGTCCACATGGAGAGAGGGGGAAGGGAAGGAGGGCAAGGGAACAGGGGAGAGGGGGAAGAGAGAGGGGTCAGAGAGATCAGAAAGTCAGAGAGGTCAGAGAGCTCTTTATTGCTGACCCACACCTATATACCTTTTGGGTGTATGCCAGCCCATTAATTACAGGTAGAGACATATGTCACAGGTTACACTATAGGCTACACAACAATGAGAGAGGGTGGTCTAGGGATTGGTTTCTGGGTCTCCATAGGAACCATTATCAGTAGGGTGAAAACTCTGCCTACAGGAGCCTATCCATTGTCCCCAGAGGCAGGGAGCAGGCCCACCCCTGTGGAGGGATGAGACAGCAGTCTGGCAACTGATTGCCCTCAGGGTGGGGAATGCCTACGCATCTGACCTCCCTCCACACATATGTTCACTAAAAACATATGTACTAACCAAAAGTAAGAAAAAGAAAATAAATGACTACAATGCACCAAGCCCTATCACATCATAGCTGAAGGAGTCTCTTCTCTGCCAGTTTTCAAGCCGAACAGCAGTGGCCGAGGATTTTACACATTGCTTGCCTTCTCTACCAGGATTTTCTCTTATCCTCCACCAGGAGTGTAGGAATAGGTGACAATTTTTACTGATTGGTTTCAACCCCTCTCAAGAGTCTCTAGTTCCCAATCATCTACGACTTTTAACTTTTCTTATATATCAAAAATATCAAAAATGAAATCACTGAAGATATGGGTGCTACAGCAAAGCAATAAAGAGACTAGATGGTGCCCAGCTGTCAGAAAGAAAGTCTGAAAGGCTTGTTTTCAGACAAGCAGCCATCTAAATGAGGCATCAACTAAGTCCATGTGGAGGAACCACAGCAACCTGGGTGATCCAAGGATTGTAAAGAATATAATTCAAATCTGAAGGAGGGAATAGTATCGGATCTTAAATTATTAACACCTGGGTTGTAGAAAGCTATAGATGACAAGAGAAGCCCCAAATCCGTTTTCAGGATCCACACATGGATTTAAGCCTCTGGTGAATCCCCTCTGATCATAGTTGAGGGGTATAAATAGCCCTATTATCAGACAGAGAGCATTGTAAAGTGGATTATGGCAGATGTGGTTAGTTTAAAATGTAATGTCTTATCATTTAATCTCCCTTTTGACCTATTTTAAATGTTTCAATTGAAAACAAAACAAAAAGTGAAGGGGAAATCCACGTGGATTAAGCCCTGGTGAATCCCCTCTGACATGGACCAGGGCTGTGAGGAGCCTGGTTGTTATGAAGAATGCATCGGAAAATGGATTGCTGTAGATGTAATTAGGTTAAAACTTAGCACCTATCATTTGATCTTCCTTATGATCCATTTAAATTTGTTCTAGTTTTTTAATATTCTCTGATTTATTTTTTATTGAGGTTTTAATCTGTTTTACTCCATTATTCTTTTTTTATTAATGTTTTTCTGTATATGAAATCCAGGATAGGTAAATCTATAGAGACAGTAGCCAAATTAATAGTTCCTTGGGGATGTGGCCAGGGAGGTTGAGGGGAAATGTGGAGCTCATAACAATGAGTGCAAGAATGAAGCAAATGTTCTAAAACTGATTGTAGTGATGATTATACAACTCTTCTCAATGTGATTGTCCTATTGACTTGCACAATATATGAATTATATGCCAATAAAACTGTTGGAGAAAAAAGTGATTCCTATTAGAAGCACAGCAAGCTGGACAGAGATGTGGTCTCCCACGCTTGCGTTCTATTTCCTCTTCCTGGGACACTCTCGTCTCAAGGATCTCAGCTCTGTATTTCCCTTACCTTAAGGAACACTTCCATCTTTGTAGTCTTTTTCATCCATTTGTACCCAAGGCACGTATCTGAATTGGATCATAGGAGTGCTCTTAACTATTTCGTAGTTCCCCAGCTAGTTAAATTAACCGAATGGTGGTATTGAAACTGGACACCACTTCTGTTGCTTGTTTAAACACTCAAATATTTCTTGGCACAATGTTTTTCTTTCAGTTCCTCAAATTTGCCAAGCTTGATCCAGATGGAAGATGTTTGTAAGTTATGCTCTCCCTACCTCAAACGCGTTCTCTCTCTTTGCATGATAGCTCCTCTTCATCCTTGGTGAAATAGCACTACTTCCAGCATGCCTTTCCTTTCATCGCATCTAAACGAACCTTTCTCATCATTTACATGCACTTAGTTCCTACCGTAATGCCATGCTCATTTTCCTCATAGCACTCATCATGATAAAACTCAACGTGCTTGTTATTTGTCTCCCTTGCTAGAAAAGATGTGTGATGATGAAGAGACAATTTCCATGTTGCTTGTTGCTGAATGCTTACAAATAGCACTACAAATAGCTGGCATACAGACAGCTTCAATCTGATAATTCCTAAGTATTCTATTCCTAGCCTAGATTTCTCTCCTATATGGAACAGCCTTATTATTAACTTCTTTAGGGTACTTGCTTCAAATAGTGTATGTCAAACTCTAAAATTAGCATCCATTTTCCCTTGGATCTTCTCCTTGGCTTCTTCCTGTCTCAGTAATTGAAACCACTATCTAACCTCTGGTCATCATAAAAACCTAAGAGTCATCCTTGACTCCAATCCTCTCCCTTTCCACCAGGTTGACATTAGTCTATACCCCACCTTTGCACAGATTATAAAAATGTGCTCTCTCTGAGTTGATGTAGCCTTGAAAGTACATGCTTTGATAAACATTTGTATGCAAAGAAGCCCAACCCCTCCATGTGTACACTGCCCCACACAGCAGCAGAACACAGACTAGATTTCAGGGCCTCTGTTCCCTATAAGGACTGCAGCCTGGGAACACTGTAAGAGGGTTCTCCACGGTCCTGTTGGATTCCATTTGCCAGCAGGATTCACCAAAGAGGATTCACTCTTTCAGACAGACATCCTTGGCCGTGTACAACCCACAGTCCACAGCTGTTGCTGTCGTTAGGGGCAATCGAGTTGATTTCACACATAGCGGCCCTGTGCACAACAGAACGAGACACTGCCCAGTCTTGTGCCGTCCCCACAGCGGTTCCTATACCAGAGCCCCTTGTTGCAGCCCCAGTCTCAGTCCATCTCCTAGAGGACCTTCCTGTTTGTCGCTGCCCCTCCGCTTTTCCAAACATGATGTCCTGCTCCAGGGACTGGTTTCTCTTGACAACATGTCCAAAGTACGTAAGGGGAATCCTCGTCATCCTTGCCTCTCAGGAGCACTCTGGTCACACGTCTTCCAAGACAGATCAGCTTGTCCTTGTGGCAGTCCCTGGTACTTTCAATATTCTTTGCCAGCACCACAATCCAAATGCATCCATTCTTCTTTGGTCTTCCTTATTCGCTGTTCAACTCGTACATGCAAATGAGGCAATGGAAAATACTATGGCTTGGGTCAGGCACATCTTAGTCCTCAAAGTAACAGGCTTGCAGAAAAAAAATGTTTTTTAATAAATAAAAAGTAACAGCCTTGCTTTGCAAAACTTTAAAGAGGTCTTGCGCAGTAGATTTACACAATGCAAGGCCTCTTTGAATCCCTTCACTGCTGCTTCCATCAGCATTGATTGTGGATTCAAACAAGATAAAATCCTTGACAATGTCAAACTTTTCTCCATTTATCATGTTACCTCTTGGTGCCATTAGGACCCCTGGTGATGGAGTGGTTAATGCAACCCGCTGTGATTCGTATGGTCGACAGTTCAAAACCACCAGCAGCTTTGCAGGAGAAAGACAGCTTTCTACTGTAAACAGTTAGTCTCAGAAACCCACGTGGGATCAATATGAGTCAGCACTGACTCCTTGGCAGTGGATTTCTCTTTTTTTAATTGGGCCAGTTATGAGGATTTTGGTCTTCTGTATATTGAGTTATAACCCATAACAAAGGCTGCGATCCTTGATCTTCATAAGCAAGTGCTTCCAATCATTCTTGCTTTCAGCAAGCAAGATTGTATCATCTGCATATTATAGGTTGTTAATAAGTCTTCCTCCAATCCTGTTGCCACATCCTTCTTCATATAACCCCTTGCTGGTGCCCATTTCTTTTTTCTCTCCCCCCCCCACCCCCATTTCTTTCCATAGTCAATCAATCCCCTAGGCTAAGAATAGCGACCTCCTCTATGTACCTTCGCATTTCTGTATCTCCATTTCCAGGTCCATGGATAGGAAACATCATGTGGAATACTCCCAAGGCATTTTACTAATCTCTCTGCGTTATATTGCCCCTCTTTTTCATATGGTAGTCTGATCTTGATGCTCTGCTGTTGAAATATTTCAAAAGCGATCTATTGCTCCTAGGTTAAAATTCAGACCCAGTAACACGGTTTGCTGCGCATTACATAATGGGGCTTCAGCTCAGTTCTCCATCCTGCTTGTTTTGCCACTTCTCTTCTCGCTCTGGGCACTGCTTTCAGTTCCGCTGGTGTCCTCACTGTGGTTTAGGATCTCACACTTGTTTTTGGTTTTGTCTGAACTTATTTGGCCCGACTTCCATGCACCCTGTAGGCTGAGCCATTGTAACAATGCTTCGCCAGCCCAAGTTTGCCCTGTGTGGCTCCTCTGTTGGTAGCTGCAGGGGGTCATGATTTAACGGGAATTAAAAATACATCTATTTAGCCTTTTCAAAACATTGTCCTGGTTACTTGATAGTCTCCACCATTAGATTACAAGCTCTGTGACGTCAGAGGTTGTGTCAATATAGCAGTCAATACCTATTTCTCGAATGAATGAATACTCAAGCTATGATTTCTCAATAAATCACCCAATGAAGTGTCTCACTTCCACTTAGATTGGTTTCCTTACGGGTATGTTTACATTAGTTTGTGAACATGGAAAGCCTACCGACTGAGATGGCCTTACCTACTCTCCCCAGAAGAATCTTCAAGCTGGGTTTTACTCATTTTGGCAAGGACAGGTAAAATGGGGTTGCCTTGCTTTCAAAAGAAATTGATCCTGCTATTAGAAAAGGAGTCAAACGGCTAAAACATCACCCTATTCACAGATGTAAGGATACAGGGGTTCTACTGAAAGGTACTTTAAAAACCATACCACTCTTTATTTTTATGGGTTTTTTTTGTTTTTGTGTTTACCATCTTTTATTTTTTTATTACAGGAAAAAGCAAAAACTACTTTGAACTATTACATACATATAAAAACTTGACACAAAATATCTTACATAATTACATTTAAGTCTCTCCATCATGCATATTTTTTTACTTGTAATATTTTCTGTATTTCTGAAATAGTTCTCTCAAATATTCTTATGTATTAACATTTCCATTTTGACAGTTTATAGAGCCTAAAACACAGAGCCTAAACCTCAATGTTGGTAGAGAATGTTATCAGGAAGGCAATGTCCCCTGAATACTGAATTATTATCTCATTTACAGGAAACGTCCTTCATACTAGTCACTCTTGCTATGATTCTACACTAAGCTTGAAATCAAAGGGATTTTCAAAAATAGTCTAATTTTTCTTCTTCTGGTTAGTTTAAAAGAAATGTTTTTGAGAGTCAGTGGACGAGGCACTAGTAAGAGTTGAATTGTTTTTCTCTAGCCAAGTAGTTCTCATTTTTGCTGAGTCACCAACCATGCATGCAATACTCTGCTTTTTGCTTCCAATGACATGTTTATATGTCTTACCGAAATAGAAACAGTCATTGTAGTCAGCTCCCTCAGAAAGGAAGAAAACATTCCCCCACCCCACCCCCTTTACAAGAGGATGTTCGTTCATGGGAACGTCCTGATCAAAATACAGGAAACTCTGGTTCCCCTGTCAGACTTCTGTGTCAGATCAGGTCTCGACTACTCCAGACCATCCAATGCCAGTGAGGGAGTAAAATGCTGACTCATTCTCCGAGTCTTAGCTTGACTTCATTACACTAACTGGTAGGCTCAGTAGTCAAACTTTTAATGATATACCATTTCATCCTTAAACCTAATAAAACCCCGCAAACCTACTGCCACCAAGTCATTTTTCAACGATAGGACAACCCTACGTCAGAGTAGAATTGTCTCCGTGGGACAAAGTAGAACTCTTTGCCGAAGCAGGGAGGGCTCAAGCCAGCCACAAATACTTCACTCACTGCACCATCTCTTTTAACAATAATTGAAATCATAATCACTTTACTTCGAACTTAAAAACAATAAATTGTCTATCCAACAGTTTCACTATTAATCCAGGTGCTGTCTAAGAAAATACAGTACGGTTTAAAATCTTCAGATCTCTCAAAATTATTCTGAGACTTGAAATCCTCAGCTCTCAGACCAAGTTGAACTTAAGAGCCGTTATCAAGAGTCACGCTGGTGGAGTGGGCGAGTGAGGACTGGTTTGATAAAACAGCAAGTCTAGTCCCACGAGAACAAGACAGACAAGAGAAGTCTCAGTAGTAACAAAGAAACCATGACAGATACTAGTCTTGAGTTTCCACCATTTGTCTGTCAGTTTGGAGACTTGTGGGATGCTGGAAGCCATGTCATCAGTATGTCAAATACCACCAGACTCACTCATGGCAGACAAGTCTCAGTGGAGCCTCAAGTCTAACCTACTGATCCCCTGCTAAAAAAACTGGCAAGCAAACATCTTTTGAATAGCAACCGAACATTGTCAGACAGAGTTCCAAAGACAAGGACGTTGTATTGTGCAGTGTACCATAGGGTTACTATGAACCAGACTTAACAGTATCTAACAATAACACTAGCCACAAGTCGTATGTGGAGATGATTTGAGGACACTAACCCAGACAGAAATGGCTTGAACAGATAACCCTAACTCTGAGTTATTAGAATACTTTGGATATGGAGTATAAGCCCTGCTCATCGCTGTGAGCAGAATATATTTCTTTCTGAACTGTGGCACAGGTCTATCATTGAACTTGTTATGTTGACTTAGTGTTATAAATCTCGTTTGTAAGGTGTTCGAGGCCTGGATTTCATAACACTACCAGGGGACAGATCCTGACTGAGAGTAATACGCATTTAAGAATGTGATGAAAAATGAAGAAGTTCATTTTTTATAATACTTGCATGTCCAGATGACAAATTTAGGAAAAATATTCACCCACTAACAGATAATATAAGATAATGGCATATTTGGGATCACTGCTATTTAAATGGAAAAAATACTCAGCATTTTAAATTGCTTAGTGTTAGTTCTTAGTTTAAATTGCTTGGTATTAGTTCTGCTTTCTCATCGTTGCTAATTTCATGTGAGTTTTTTATCATTTTATTAGGGGCTCATACAACTCTTATCACAATCCATACATACATCAATTGTGTCAAGCACATTTGTACATTCATTACCCTCATCATTCTCAAAACATTTGCGCTCCACTTAAGCCCCTGGCTAATTTCATGTTTGCCACTTATCATGCTCTATATTTATTTCACAGCATTATTTCACCTTAAGCAAAATGTGGTGCTCTCCTTCTTTGGCAATCATCTATTCTACATTCCTCCATATGCCTCCCCCTGCCTACTGCCCTGCTCACTAACACTAATTTCAACTTCACGGTTCAACACAACAGTAATAATAACAATAAGACATTCATTGGCTGTTATTGTTTCTTCTGGACCATGATAAGAAGTGCTGGCATATTTAATTTTATCACAACATTTCTGATTAAAAACATCCTGAAGATTGACAAATACCTATAAACTGTCCGTAGACTTACAGTTAGGAAGAGGTAAAATTAGGATGCAGCCCTGAAAAACGTGTGTTCTAATTCCTCATTGCTCTGAGGTGGCCGGAGGTCTGATGGCACAGTGAGTAACAAACTGACCCCACGGTTGGAAACCACCAGCCACCCGGAGGCAGGAAGATGAGGCTTTCTGTCTCAGAAACTCAGAGGGGGCAATTCTGTTCTGCTTCGTGGGGTCACGGAGAGTCAGCGTTGACTCCATGGCCGTGAGTTTGGGGTTTGAGTGAGGCGAGGGTTTGGGAATGGCGGTAAACACCTGATAAGTGACTGATGCCAGAGCTAATGAAAGACTCCAACATAATTTTAATTCAAGTATAGCAGTGGGTTTGCACAGCACAAACATTAATAAAGAAAGACAGGAAACCAGAGAGAATAACTCACCTGACAAGTTACACAGAGTGCACAAAAGGTCAGTGAAGGAGACAGCGTTCCAAAGAGGAAAAGGTATTCTTGTGCAAAGGCCAGCTTTTCGGTGCGTTTGAGGAGCAGGAATCATAAGGGAGAAGAAAGAAAAAGACAAAAATACCGAGGAAAAATCACGACATAGTGTTATAGGTACTAGGAAATCATCAGGGATTTTGAAGCAAAGGAAAACAAATGGCCATGGGCTTCTGTGTTAATGAACGTAAGGGGCGTCGTTTACTTTTCCGTGTATGGCCCAGTGTCGAGTTAAGCAATGCAATGACTCTATGCATAATAACCAGGTAGGTAGTTTAGGAAAACAATGCTATGATCTCACAGACCTTATATAGGGTTGCTAAGAATTGGACTCTACTTGACGGCAAGGCGTTTGTTTGCTTTGTCTTGAAAAGAACATTGTGGCTCGGCGATGGGAGAGCCTTGGAAGGCATAGCTGCCAGGAGACTGTTGCCCAGAGACTCGGAATCCAGGTGATGAGGGATCCATTTGAAGAGATATTTTGCACGTAGACTCACAGAGCCTGGTGCATTATTTCAAGAGCAAGAGTAGGTTTAAGACGTGTGATGCTACTGATGAACAGAGGGACACATTAGTGTACAGCGACGTCAAAGCTACTGTCACTAATACACACATGGAACCTAAAAGAGAGATCACTGCCGGAGAAACACTGCAGGCCACGGAGTTCACAAGGGTAATTGCTGAAACTCGGGAGTCAGTGAAGTGGCTTGCACGAGGAGGGAGGCTGAGCAGGCCTAAAGAACATCCTGGTGCAGAAGAACGAGTGGAGACGGACAAAGTGAGCAGGGGCAGGAAGAAGGGAGGAGGACAATTAAGTGAATGAAGGGATGGAGATCATCAGTGTCGCTGTGGCAAACATGTCGCAGATGAGAACAAAAGAGAAGGTTCTGAATTCGTTGGCTGGGTTACGCGCTGGGTTGCTCACCGCCATGTCAGCAGTTCAACTCGGGAGAAAGATGAGGCTTTCGACAAAGAGCTATAGTGTCGGAAAGGCGCGGGGGCAGTTCTAATCCGCCCTACAGGGTCACTCTGACTCAGACTCGCCTCGATGGCCGTGAGCTTGGTTTGGGTCATGAGCCCTGGTGGCCGAGCTGCTGATGCGCTGGGCTGCTAAGCCCTGGGCAGGGATTTGAACCTACCAGCTGCTCCGTGGGAGGAAGAGGAGGCAACCTACTCCTGTAAAGGTTGAGTCTCAGAAACCCAAAGGGGCAGTTCGACTCTGTTTCCTAGGAGTCAGAATCGACTCAATGGCAGTGAGTGTGACGTTTTGAAGAGTGATCCTAATGACGTCGTGAGTTACACTGCAGTGTCGGGAGTTGGAAGCCAGCGCATGCTCCATGGGGGAAAAATGAGGCTCTGCTCCTGGACAACTGTGCAGCTTTGAGGATTCAACTGAGACGGCCTATCGGGTGGCTCTGAGAACGGACTCACTGGCAGTGCGTGCGATCCTACCGTGGGTGTTTTCTAAAGAGTGGTGGAGATAGACATGAATTATCATAGAGAGACAGTGAAACTAGGAGAGCAAATGCTTTCAAGATTGTTGGCAATAAAAGGAAGATGTAAGTTAAAGCAACAGTTGGAAGGGGAAGCAGAATTCAGGTAAGAACAATCGTTGTTGGCTTTTGCAGTATTTTTGGTTTGATGTTAAGATAAAGCAAACAAAGTGCAGAATATGAGGTCAGGGAGGAGTGAACGAAGTCTTAAAGGGAAGAGGGGAGGATTCCCTAGAGAGAGGATTGCAGGAGGGACTTGGGGTGGGTGTAAAATTGTGCATACTGCAAGGGGAGGGAAAAGACATAAGGGGAAACCAACCCCTCCCCTGAAGATGCTCAGCGGCTTGCTTTGTAAAGCCGACTGGGACCCTTTCTCCCTTGTGACCTTTCTTCCTTCTTCCTGTGACCTTGAATCTTCCACCATTTTGGTTAGGAGACAAAAGAGTTAACTTTTTGCATCACTCAAGCAACTTCCACAAAGGAAAATAAAAGTTTTTCTTTTACTCATGACTTAAAGGGCCAATCACACTTAGGGTTGGGAGATGGGTAGAATCAAGAGTTATAAAAATTGAACAGCTTGAAAACCATCCAGTAGAGGATAAGAAAGGAAACTAAAAACCAAAAAGGACTGACTAGTGTTACATTTCCAGGGAAGGTGAGAATCGCCATAAATTTCTCAATATCCCCCAAAGAGCTCAGTGTTAGCAACTTCCCAGCCCGCTGTGACCCTTATGAGCAAGCACTTTTTCCTAATCAGAGAATATTAACGATGAGAAGCCAGGTTGGGAAGTTACATTCTAGGACATCGCCCACATTCAAGACATTGTAAGAACATAAAATCTAGGTATGATGCTTAAGTTCTGAGGGATCAACTTTTACCTTTATCTTTGTCCCTTGCACCTCTTATCTATAACAGTTATTCACCAAGTATTGCTACGATATCATAAAAACCTTCATTAATATAATAAAAACCTAGGTCGATATGAATTCTACTAGGTTTCGTACTTTATGAAACATGAGGGTAAGTCACAAACATGAGGGATTCTACAAAATCATACGTTTCTTAATTAGGTAAAAACAACAACGCTAAGTGACTGGCTTTGGACATGGTCTTCATCTAGGGACACACATTCCTAACGGTGTGTTTCTATGGTTCTAACTCTTCCTTGGAGAATTCTGCTCACTTTAATTTACACCATATGGAAATAGCAGTTTTGACATCCTCTAGGGACTCAGATTGTATTCCTTGGAAATGTTCTTATCAGTTAGGAAGCAAGAAGGAGTCTGAAGGGGTGAGATCAGGGCTGTAGAGCCAACAGGGTAAGGTTTTCTGTTGAGATGCTCACTGGCCTCCCCTTGCTACTCTTGACGAATGAGCAGCTGCATTGTCAGGATGGGATATCATTCCTGGGTATAACTTTCCTAGTCATTTTCTCACTAATGCAGTTTTCCATTTTCTTGGAACTTCTTCATATTGACACCCAATGACTAGCCGGTGGCATTCAAGAAACTGTGTTACAATGATCCCTTTCAGAATAAAAAACAACTACAAAAAAAACAGTTACTGTACCTTCTGAGCTGACCTCTCACTGGCCCCGCAGCAGATGCCCCAGCAAGACACAGTCTTGGCTGCACTGGTGCTGATGGGACTGGGAGGACTCGTCACAGAGCCGTATGTAAACGTACGTGCTTTTGAATACACCTGTGCCTTTGTGCCCTGCAAGTCTACTAGCAATACTTTTGGACTCCGCCTCAGATCACTACTACTTCCCAGAAGGTGGTCATCTCCTCTTGCCTTCTCTTTCCACTCATGTGTTTTGCTCAAACTCTAACCAATGTGTATCAGTTTATAAAATTTGGATTTTGAATCCAAATATCACATGATTGGGGGATAGCTCATGTTAACTTCCTGTCGTCTCAGGTCAATGTGCCAGGTTATTCAACTAGTCACAAGTTCCAGCAATCATTCTTCACAAATGCAAAGCACAGAGTTTTGTCGCAGAAATGCTGACAAAGTGGAAGGAGTACTTCATGATTCGACTGTGTTGCTAATCAGAACTTGCAAATTTAAAAGAGAGTTTTTGAATATAAAGATCATATCTTTGCACTCTACATCTATACCTCAAATTTAAAATTATTTTAAATCAATGCAGATTTATTATTGCAGCAGAAAACTATATATTTAGGTAACATCCAATTCAACCACACTCAACTTTTATGCTTACCAGTTTCTCATTAATTCAGTTTTCCCCTCTGATTTAAAATCTAGAGTAAGCCAGCATGGAGTAGGGAACCAGTGGAGAGGTCTGGGGGCTAGCCCCAGTCCCAAATACTAAGTGAATGCCTGCCCCTCCCCCAAGAAGAATTTATTTCAAAGGATGGCACTGAATCTGCAGCTCCGGGAAAGGGACATATCTGATCGGAGCACACAGGAGCAGATGACGGGGGAGGAGGAGAGACTGGAGCACATCCTGGCCCACCAGGCCTTGAGGATGATGACCCCCAATAGAGCAGCCAGTCCACAGAGAGGACCAAATGGCCAGCCCCACTATGAGACATGATGCCCCTCACTGACCCATGGCCCTGTGGGGGACAGCACCAGAGACACAGTGTGGGAATTGCACCCAATCTGATCCCACCACACGGAGGCAAAGCACTGGGGGAGTGCAGTGGAACAGCAAGGTCCCCAGGGAATGCTGAAGGCAGACTTTGGGGCCAGGGCATGATGTCCCAAAGACTGGACTGGAAAACACTCCTAAAGGCCAACGATCCTTGAACTAACTACAAGCTTTTCTTTCTTGGGTTTTAATTTGTTCTTTGTCAGTGGTTTGTTGTTG
>NW_022103899.1:15118198-15149290 GCF_000313985.2 Echinops telfairi
GGGGCTTAAGTGGAGAGAAAATGTTTTGAGAATGATGAGGGCAATGAATGTACAAATGCACTTTACACAATTGATGGAGTATGTATGGAGTGTGATAAGAGTTGTATGAGACCCTAATAAAAGGATTCAAAAAAATAATAATGGACAGAATAAGGAAAATGTTCTAAAATTGAAAAAATATATGAGTAATAAATTCATGTATATTTTAGACTTATCTCTTGTACATATTTGAAGAAGCAAATTAACAGAGAAGAGACAATGTGAGAGTACTTTGCTCATGAACACCTTTTCTATCGTCTGGGATGACTATGGGCCTATGGAATGGAGGCCTGCTGGTGGGATGAGCATTGAGCTGCTACCTGTACATTCTGTGGCTCAAACCCACCAGCCACTCTACTGAAAGAAGAAAAAAAATGATGATATTGTCTGCTCCATTGAGATTTAGGTTCAGAAACCTAGAGAGCCATTCTACTCTGTTCTATAAGCTCTCTATGAGTCAGAATGGACTCTAGCCGTGGGGAATGGGCCTATAGAAGGAGCCCTTGTGGCACAATGACCAAAAGGTCAGTGGGCTTGTGTTCACCAGCCCCTTGTCAGGAGAATGCTGTGACAGGTTACGTCATCCACTTACAGTCTTGGAAACCCTAGGAGACGTTCTCTACCCCATAGAATCAACTAGGCTCAGGATCAACTCCATGGCAACAGCTTCGGTTTTTAGTTTAACTGTTTTTTAAGGGCCCATGGAAACATGTCAATGGTAAAGTAGAATTAGTTCCGCAGGGTGTAACTCCCTGACCTGATGGTCATTTCGTGCAAGGATAGTCAAAATCGATCCCTACCAGAGTTCCGGTCCACACATGCACAGGTCTAACCAAAGAAAATGCACTCAAATACATCTCTGTGGTCAGAGGAAGGCTGCAGATAAGTTCTCTCACTAATATATTTGTCTTAGTCTCGTTAGAGCACCAATAAAATAAGAGGAGCTGATACCAAGGGCTCAAGTAGAAAGAAAATGTTCTGAAAAAGATGATGACAACATATGTACAGATGTGTTTGACACAATGAATATATGTATGGATTGTGATAAGAGCTGTAACAGCCTCCAATAAAATTAAATTAATATATAAAAAAATAACCACAATGTTCAATAGTTTTCTTTGCATGGGTCTTTTGCTTTCCTGGTTAGATTTACTCCTTGCACTGGGAATTTTACCCTTAGTTTTCTTTGTTAAAGTAAAGAAATCCTACTGGTTTTTGTATGTTGAAATTGTACTTGGCCATTTTGATGACTCTGCTTGTGCTAGTAATTTTCTTGATAGATTTTGGGTTTTTTATGTTTAGGATCACATCATCTACAATTAAAATATTTTCATTTCTTCTCTGCCTATTTGGATGTCTTTTATATTCTTTTCTTGAATTATAACTCTGGTTAAGACTTCCAGCACTTCCAGCATTGAAGCACTATGGGAAGAACTTCAAGCAAGACATTTTATATGCAGAAAAATTTTATATATACCTGGCTTAATAAATAAAGACTTGTGTGAGTGAAAAAAAAAAAAGACTTCCAGCAAAGACTTCAGGCAGTATTTTCATAGTCCTGTGTGAGATATTCCATAGTTATAAAAACATGATAGTACAACTGATTGAAGAAAAATTCACCAAAACTATTTTATGGTTTTCACTTTGTATGAATTCTGATTTTTATCTGTTAATGTATTAACAAATGTATTTGTTTAATAGAAGTTTACTCTATGTTGACTTTGTTTAAAATAACCTCATTGTCCCCTTCTATTTCAGGGCAATTGCCTAACAAAGACATTTCTAAATTTGTAACTTTTGAAATCTACACTAATTCCATTTATCTTTCATAGACTGACTGGATGATTATAGTTCTCTCATCCTGCTATGAACTTATATTTAGACCTTCTTCTGTCTACTGTGGAGCCCTAAAGGCATAGTGGTTAGGAGTTGGGCTGCTAACTGCAAAGTCAGTGGTTTAAAATCAGCAGCTTCTCCTGGGAAGAAAGAGGGGGATTTCTACTTCTGTAAAGAGTTACAGTCTCCAAAACTCAGTTCTAACCCTGTCTTATAAAGTCACTATGAGTCAGCATCAACTAGCTGGCAGAGAGTTTGATTTTGGTTGTTTATGCCTACTGTACTAGATGTAGCAGATATCCAGAAATAACCTTGTCTACATTCTGAGAAGAATATGATCAGGAAAATGAATTCCACATATAGCAAAGATAACTCTATAAGAGGCATGCAGAATACAGCATGGTGAGTTAGAGTACACACTGAAGCTTGATTGGGCAATTTAGCTTCACCGGGAGGTGACACTTAATCTGAGTCTTAAAGGAAAGGACCTTTGATCCTTGGCGTGTGGAAATGATGTTTGGAAGAAACCTTCCAATGTGGAAGGCATAGGCATGGGGCAGTGAGCCAGTTGGACACTGGTTAGTGAACAATGACAGTCAATAGAGCTAGATTTTCAGGTTAAAGGAGAAGGGGAAGGGCACATTCTCTTTACTTTAACATTGAGATAAGTTTATATATAAGAGTTTGAAGTTACAGACCCTCTCTCCTTGAATGTGAGACAAGAACTAGTCTCTTAATAGTTCTTTGACTTCAGGGAGGGAAATAGTCACAAGAACCCTGTGAAGCCCTTCTGAGAAGAAACATTCTGTGTGGGAGCTCAGGTTCAAAGATGTATAGGTGGCGTAAGAAGGATGTGGATTTTGGGAACAGGAGTTCTTTTTCCCCATAGAGTCAGCCTGGAGTGATTTTGGAGGCCTACTAATGAATGAAAGTCTTAGGAGAAACTAGCTCCTTTCTGATTACTGTACTTTTTACCCAACTTGACACATAGAACACACATTTCCCAGATAGCCCAAAGGTTGACCTGCCTGTGGAAAATCTGACATCTCAATCAATGAAGACTAGCTCTCCAATACTTTACATGATGAATAAATGAAAGTAGCCGTCAGGGAGGACACGGCAGATGGAGGAAAACAAAACAACAAAACAGAATTCTAGGCAGAAGGTAAGTGCCTGAGAAAAGCATTCTTTTCACAGAATGCCAGAATCCAAATGTGAAGGTTAGCTGTCAACTTCTTGACTCCCTGTGCCTAAGAATACATGTGATAAATAGATACGAGTGGTTTATTATTAGCATTTAGCTGGTTCCGTACAAAGGGTTTAAAGGTACTTAAAAGCTCCTTGAGTGTTTGGTAAGCTTTTAATTTACTGTATAATGAAGATGACTTACTTTATAAATACACGTAGCAGTCCATTCAATGATCACAAAGTTTGAAGTTTATGGAGTCCAAACCAATGAGCCTTTATTGAAGTACGTTTTATATTGTTTTGCATGCTATTAATTTAACATTTGAAGCTCAATATGAGACCTCATCAATTATTAATTAAACATTTATTCATTCAGACACATTAAACAATTGTATTCATGGCCCCATTTTAAGACAAAAAAGAAACTTAAAATAGACTACAAAGCGTATTATCAGGAAACTTCCTGTTGCAAAATCCTTCCACCGAGGACGGTCAGTCATCTGGTCGAGGCGGCTCAGGTTTTGATAGCCCGAAGGCCCAGGTCTTCTCTGGACCGAGAACGCCAACCTCAGTGAGGCGTCCAGACCGCGCAGCTCTTAAAATCCACAAATATAAACCACACCTCCCAGCTTTCTGACGCATACATTTTGGATTGATGATGACTCCAAAATCTAAGCAAAACATTGTCCCATAATTGGGATTGATAGGCTGATAAATATTTGATTTTGCAAACTTATTGTTGAACTCTGCTTTTTTCAGTAAACGTTTTCTGATATTTCCATTCTTTTCATTCTGGAAGTCAAGCTTAAATGGAATATTATCTTGGTCTAAAGATGGTCACCATTGTACAGATGGGACACGTGAAGCCTGTAGTTGTTACTGCCGCTGAGTTGATTCTGACTCAAGACAGCCTGTGTGTTGCACACGAGCACTTCCCCATCGAGCGTTCAAGGTGTGAACTTTGGCAAGCAGATCACGAGTTCTCTCTTCCACAGTGTCTCTGTGTGGATGCGAACCTCCAACCTTTCAGCTAGGAGTCCAACAGTGACTTGTTAGTACCGTCCATGCACTCGTAATTTAAATGTTATATTAAAACAATTTTTTATTTGCTGAGATGTAGCTGATAGCTAGGGAGTTTTCGGTACCTCATACAGTGAATAAAGAAAAGTTTGTCACAGAACTAAACAAGTTGTTACTTTAACACATAACTTAAGCAACAGCAATCATATAAACCAAAAACTCACTGGCATGTCATTTATTCCAACTCACAGCAACCCTGTAGGGCAGAGAAAAACTGTCCCTGTGGGTTTCTGAGACTGTAACTCTTCACAGGAGGAGAAAGCCTCATCTTTCTGCATCTTTCCTCAACTGGCCATTGTGAACTGCTGACCTTTCAGTGAACAGCCCAGTGGATAAACTACGACATCAGTAGGGTTCCGGCAATCATATAGATAACTTAATTTTAAAAATTGTGATTCTGTATCTTTTTCATTTGACTTTTTGTGGAAGGTCAGAGGTTGAGTTTGAACTTCCCTAACAAGTAAATATCCAAACTCTATGACAAAAACTCAAATTCATTGACAAAAACTTAACAAGGGCCACGTAGGTTTTTAAAACACCAGCACTTTGTTTCAGTGAACACTTTCGAGGGTGGAGGATAGCTCGTCTAGGGGGCCCCTGCTTTGTAGGCAGTTTCACACTGGCCCTGCCTGCCTGTGTCAAAGCAACCTGGTGGCACAGTGGTGAAGTGCTTGGCTGTGAACCAAAAGGTTGCTGGTCTAAAACCCACCAGCTACTCTATGGAGGCAAAACATGGCAATCTTCTGAAGATTCCCATTACTCATTGCCATCCAGGTCGGTTTGGATGCATACCGATCATACAGGAGGAAACAGAACGAACCCACGAGCCCTTCCAAGGCTGCCATCATTACCAAAGCAGACTACCATGCCTTTCCCTCACAGAGCTGCTGCTGGGGTCAAATTTCTGGACAGAGTGCTTAACCTCTGTGCCACTAGGGTTCCTGTCTGTCAAGATTATAGCCTTGAGAACCCTATGGGACAGTTCTACTCTGTCCTGTAGGGTTGCTTTACACTGGGATTTACGTGCCAGCAATAGGTGTTGCTGTGTACTTTGTAGATTTCATAAGTTTGCATCATATCCTTTCTAGTATTTGTCACTTCAAAGCTATTGGTTTCAATGAAGGCAACATTGTGGAGTGGAAAGATTTAATTCCTGTTCTGGGCCTCTTATTTCTTATTTGGGTTACCTTGTCTCTAGGGCTTCTTTATGTTTTTAAATTTTAATCATTCTAATCTTATTAAATTAGAAGAGTCCATCAAAGCATCAGAATGAAGAGAAATAGCAACTTCTAATTTCCTTTCTGTACCCCAAGTTTAAGACTTAATGTTCTAATGTGCAAGCGCTAACACAACATTGGTTCATTCTACTAGTGGTGCTTAGTCGATTACAGGGACAATTTCTGATTTAATTGACCCATAGGGCCTGAACATGATAGCTTTTAAAACTCTACTCAACCTCACTGTCAACAAGTCACCTCATCTGTGACTATATAGGACGGGGTGTACTTTATGAAAGTACAAAGTCCCATCTTGCACCAGACGAGAGGCTGGTGGTTTTTGAACTGCTGACCTTGAGGCTTGCTGCCCAAAGCATAACCAGGAGGCCACCAGGGCTCCTTGGGTGATTGTGATTCACAGACAGCTGAAACCCACTCCTTAATTACTGTCTCACAAATGTGTTCTAGTTGATCGTGTGGCCTCCGACTCTACCCCACATTGGCTACTCATCAATTGAAAAACCTTGCTTGCTTACCTGTGTCTAACTACAACTTATACTTATTTGCCTTTTAAATATTACGTAAGTTTGTCCTTACTTTGAAACAATTGCACCAACCTCTACTCTGATAACATTCTTTATCCGAATTGCCACCACTTGCTGCATATGTAGCTTTGAAATCACTGAAAAAGCTTTGAACCTCTTCTTACACAAAAGCAGTGTTTTCTAAAGTAGGTAATATGGCCCCTGGAGATTACTGGGATGATAGAGAGGACTTTGGGGGTGTGGGGAGGGGTGTGGGGAGTGTGTACAAAAGCAGATACCTACACTTTATCCTGTATTATGGGTAATAATACAAAAGTTCAATTGACAGAGAACACTATAATTTTTTTTCCTGCAAAGGGCCTGTAGGCCAACTAAGTTTAGGAACCTATGCATTAAACTAAAACTCACTGTCATTGAGTTAATTTTGACTCATAACGACCCTTTGGACAGGATAGTACTGCTCCTAGGTTTCTGAGACTGTAATTATCTATGGGAGTAGAAAGCCTCATCCTTCTACTGTGGAGCAGTTGGATGGTTTTGAACTGCTCACCTTGTTGTTAGCAGCCCAGTGAGTAACACCTACACCAACAGGGTTTCTTATACAAATAAGAACTACATATACGCCCCTGTTCTGATTTGCCTACAACACCTTAAAGACACAATTAGGAATAGACCTAGGAGCTCATTTGTACCTGGGGACTGCCTTCATCATATCTGCACAGTGTTCTAGTTTTCTGATTTTTCTCTAGGACCATAACCTCTTCTGTAGTCAGTGCTTCATTACCTCTGCTCTTTGACCTTACTTGCCATCTTGTGGTTTTTTAAATACTTTGAGATTGTAGTCCCACTTCTGTCTCTTTTGTTCATTAATTCTCCCTCATAATTGGAATCACTTCGACCACTGTTCTAAATTTCCTCTGTGTTATAGATTATCTTGATCAAATATCTCCTGGAAACCCAATGTATTACTTTCAAAAGGAATCAAAAAAATTCCAACTTGAAAAATTCTGCCAATTATTGGAAGCAAGGTACTTAAGTCAACAACGAATCATGCAAATGCTAGACATATACCACAACGAAAATGGAAAGACACAGAGACACAATAGAGTGATTTATAACTGATAGGATGTGCTGCTCTAAAGAATGTAGACTACATAGAATATCCGCCATGTGCCTTAAGAAACACAGGTTCAACCTAGAAAAAACACAGGGATGAGAACTTCATAGGATAAAGAGAATTAAGGTGTTACCAAGATAAAAAGAGAGAAAATATTTGAATGCTAGAAAAATAAAGGCAGCAGGTAAATAACTTTGTTCACTAAAACATGGAACATGCAAGGGTGTATCTACAGAACACAACACAGAAGCTGAAAGGAGAATGCTCTAGAAAAAAACTAAGAGGTAACACTACACTGCAATTATGGAACTTACCCTTCTAAGAAGTTTATACAAAATAAAAATGAGTTCATTAGGGGTATGGCGGGGAGGTTGGGGGTAAATGGGGAGCTAATCACAATGAGTACAGAAATGAAGAGAATGTTCTAAAACTCACTATAGTGGTGATTGTACCACCCTTCTTGACATGACTGAACTATTGAATTGTATAATATTGTGAATTATATGCCAATAAAACTACTAAAAATAAAATTTTAAAAATGAGTTCATTGAAGACAGATCCATTTGACAAATGATTTCAATATAGTTGATTTTATAGAAAGAAAAGTAAGCAAAACGTGGAGAGAAAAGTCTAAGTTTTCAAAGCACGTTTCAATGAATATTCTTATCTAAGCTTAGCAAAAAAAAAAAAAAATCAAGTTAGAGTTGTTCAGGGGACATTCCAAACATTCTGAGGTTCCTGTAAAGTGATCCCTCCGTGTCTTTCACAAGGGCCCCTTTGCAGCTCTGGCTGAACAGAATACTGGGTTGACTAGACCTTTGCTCTAGTGGCATCTCTGTCCTTATGACCAGAGGCAGGGTTATCTTTATGGAGTCCCTGGGTGGTGCAAATGGTCAAGCAGTTCAAACCTACCTCGAAGCACTTTGGAAGAAAATGAGGAAAGCGTGACTCAACAGCAAGGGACAACAATAACCAAGCTTGACCCTTCAAGGTCACCCTTTCCAAAGCCCAGGAACAGATTCCTAGGGTCATATATTTTCTGTTAGTTAGCCAAAGGAAATGATTATAGTGTGTGATGATTTCCACATATCTTACTTCATTGTATACATACTCTGTATTATTAGTCATTTTGTATTCTCCTTCTTAAAGATAGAATATGGATCCACTCCTGCCATGTTCCTTTATTACCAGCTCATAGTGTCCCGCTAACCACTGCAACACCATTCACACCCCTCAGCCTTTTCTTTGAACACTCCTTCCCCAGGAACATTCCATGTTACAGTTTTAGTGGTTCCTTGTACTCTTATCTCGGCTTTGCTGTGGGATTAGCTTCGAGCCGCTGTCTGCAAAATCAGCAATTCAGTCCCACCAGCTGCTGTAAGGGAGAAAGATGAGGCTGCTCCCATAAAGATTTGCAGTCTGGAAAACCCTATTCAGGTCGCTTGGAGTCAGAATCAACTTCATGGCAATGATTTTGAGTTTTGTTCTTTCCTTGGCCACCTCCCTATTGATAGTTACTTGCTTTTCACAGAAAAGTCTGCCCAAAGATGATACAGAGCCTCACACAGAGAGCTTTTCTTCTTCCTCTGAACCATTTTCTCTTAACTTGAAGATGCAATGAGCCTCACCTTCCACTTGGCTACCTCCACTTCTCCCTTGCCAGATCAAATCCTACCCGCAAGCCCTGCTTCCCAGCTGTGCCCTGAGGGCCTTTTTGCTGCCTTTGAGCAGACTCAGCACTTCCTGAGTCTGGTTGTGTGGTTTCTCTCTAAGTTTCTATTCCTTTAACCAAAAAAAAAAAAAAAAAAAAGCAAATACAGAAAATGGCTTTCATCCTGAGCTGTTTTGGCACAAGTGCCTCTGTAGGAGGAAAGGAAGGGGAGAAGATTTGTGGTAATTCTGCCTCTGCCCACTTTTGAGAGTGTCCAAGAATCTCCCCTGCTTTAGAAGTTGCCAAAATAGACACTGGGAAATGTGAAAAAGAAAAAGAAAATAAATCAACCTACAAAGTGTTCTTTTAGTGCACCTGGAGTGTGTGTGCCATCCAAGTTCTCCATTGATACACGGCACATAATCATACAATCCAAATCAGGAGTGGTATTCCGAACTAATTTTACAAAGATTCAGCTACATCCGTGCTACATTACTCATCTAGGACAAGAAAGGGTAACTTTTAATTTGACAAATATTTCAATAATGCAGGCTAAAACCCCTAGAACTGTATACTTAGAAGTTTATCTAGAAATGTAATTAGACTATCTCAAAAACAAACAAACAACACACTGCCATAGAGTTAAATCTGTCTCACAACGACTATCTCAGCCGCCAATATTTTAGCTATCTATCGTGGTTTTTCTGAATTAGCAAATGTTAAACGGTGATTCTGAAAGGTGTTCAAAAGCTGTTATATTACTATGTTCCCTTAAGTTTTCCTCTCAAATAACTTCCAATAGTTAAAACCAGATCTGAATAAATATTTTAATAAAGGAGCATTTTTTAAAAGGATGTTTTGCAGTTCAGTATAAACACAGAGAGTCTGCCAAAGAGATTTGAACTTTGCCTTAGATTTCAGTCTAGGAAATTGCAGTATTTTATTGCTGTGTTTTGCTCTATTTGCCAGAAAAGAAAAAGAAAAAAAACATGGTATTTATAATACACATAACTTTTCTCTAAATTTTCATAGTACAAAAAAAATTAGTGCTGTGCTAAAATGACAAATCTTCCCTCATTCAGGAACAAATCCTGTTGCATTCCTAGTACAAGAGGTTCCGTAATAGAAACGGTAGAGGAAACAAGTAGCTCCTAGTGGTTTAAGCATCTGTCCTTTGCTGTGGCCTTCATGCTCCTGCGAACACCAGGATGCTAGGGTCTCTGTCCTGTGAATTCCTGACAGTTCTAGCATTATTTATTTTTTACAAAACTCTAGTTCCATAGTCACACTTCAGTTTTTCACAAGCCTTCATCACCACCCTACTTATTCACTTTCAATATTACAATCGTGCATACTCATTGAAAGTGCTGAATCATAGTGGAATTGCTGAATCATCTTGAAAATGCTGAATTCATGCAATCTTATGCTTAGGAATGCTTAATGAAGAACACTCAAGGATAATTAGGTAGCTGCTAACTAACGTGAAATTGAGATCACTACTAATATTAGTTACAAAAATTGATAGATGGTCTACACAACTCTATTGTTTCTGGCATGAGGAAACAATTTGCCAAACCAAAACCCAAGTAAAGTTTTTTTGCAATCTTACGCCAGGGTTTACAGCATGATGACACACAGAAAAAGAGAGAGAGAGAGAGAGAGAGAGAGAGCCAACTTAATTCAGCAGAGCTATCATTACCACTCGGTCTTTGTAGATTGAAAAGACATTGCAGTCCAACGATCCTGGGACACACACACAGAACTACAGAAAGAGGGTCGACTGTATCTAGATCTCCCACCACAAAAGCCCCACCGATATAATTTCTAATCTCAGAGAAACGTCTCAGCACCCTGGTGTTCAAATTAGTACTGATCTGTCCTAAAGGGTGGAGAAACAGTTGCATGTATCCTTGTGGCTCCTTCTCTACCCCTGATACCATGCAGTGTTTTCATCTCTCTAAATCCAATGCTTGCTGCATAGTTGGGTTGGTTGTATAAATAAATAAATACAAAGAAAAGTGAATACTTTGGGATGGAAGGCGCATGACTACATTTAGTTCTCAAGCATAAGACTTTGTAAGGATACTCGGAGGATTCCCCAGCGGAGGAGCCCTACAGGATGATCTACTTATTGTGCATCATTCATTCAGCAGATGAATGCAGCAGAGCTTTATAGTCCACCTTTGTAAACCAGACGCTGTACTAGGCTCTTGTGATAGTGTTTTACATGATAGACACGGACACCAATCTCTTGGAGTTTGCATTCTAGTGAGGAAAACAAGAGAGAGAGAGACAATAATGATACAATTATTTCCTGGTGGTAAAATGAGCAGAATTTGCGGAAAGTAATGAAATGTAAAATGGCCGGTGTGTCTGGAATACGGCAAATGGCACAAAATGAGACTTAAAGTAAGAGTCTGATTATGCAGAGTTTTATAAGCCGTGTTAGGAATTTTCTGTTTTATTCTAAGAAAAAATGGAAACTGTTTTAAGATGTAAAGCAAGGATATACTATGATTAAAAGTTTAGTTTAGAAGACTACTCCAGTGGTCACATAAGCACATGCTAGGTCCTGGAACCCAGAGATGAATTGGGCAAGGTAACTTTTTGCCAAGCGTTTATGATGTAATGGTAGAAATAGAATAAAATACAAACTGAAGATGATGTGGTAGGATTCAAGGTGGAAATAGGCATGGCAGTCTGAGGGACAGAGGACAGAACGAAAGAGATGGGGTTGGGGGGCGTGAGGGTGCAGGTCCTGTTGGGAGGCGGCTGTTGTAGATCAGGCCAGAAATGGTAGCAATGGAGCGAAGAGAGTGGAGCTATGGAAATTACACCCTCAAGACTAGTCCTCTACACGGTGGTACTGATAGGTGCTTGAAAAAGAGACAAACATGGAGGATGAATCCACATTTCTCTCAGGAACAATTAGGAGATTTAGAGAGAGAAGATTGAGAATATTAGAAAAAGGGTGGAATTGAGGGAAAAGAAAACAAGAAAATGAGTTTGGATTCTGAAGGGTTAAAGCTGAGATGCAGAAAGGCATCCAAGAACAGATAGCAAGGAAAGGTATTTATGACTTTGGAGCTTAGAAGGCAGTTCTGGGCTAAAGAAACTAATCTTGGTGCCATTGTTATATACATAGTATTTTTCATAAACCCCGGAAGTCGTTGAGACATCACAGAAAATGAATGTGGTGAGAAAGACAAGAAGATCCTTGAACTCCAGTTACTAAGTCAACGTGGAGACATTCACAAAAGGAAATAAGGATTGATCAGAAGGGATAGAACGCATACTAGGTTCTGTGTTACACCAGCTTGTGCGATACAGAAACCATGAAAAGAGAATTTCAAATGGAGAACTGATTGCCCAAGGATGTCAAGTGAGGGGAAGAATGCGGGTGGATGCTGGGTTTCGCAATGTGACCACTATTGAGATCTTGGCCAGCACAGTTTGAAGGACATGACAGCTTGTAAAGGTCAATAGGGAGGTCAGAGTATTAGTAAAGTATGCAGAGTTTTCTTTTCCCAGAAGTCTTAGCATTGAATCTTGAAGTTCTATCTTAGCTTACGTAGCCTGCGTTTCCCCATTTGTAAAAAGAATATATGATCCTAGATGCAGAAAGTACTTGAGAAATACAAGGGTCATGCCCTGTATTTGGCATCATTCCATGCCATTCAGTTCAACCAAGATGTATTGAACACGTGTTCGGTCCTGGGCTACAAGATGAATTAGGCAAGGTGCTTTGCTGCCAAGAGCTTGTGATTGAATGAAACACCAGTTAAGAAAAGAAGGTAAATCTCCAGGTGAAATACGCATAGCTGTGGAAGCAGAGAAGAAGGGCATTTACCCAAACCGAAGAGGGTGAGTACCTTTCAGAAAAAGGCACACCTGAGCTAAACTGTGAAGGAACAAATGGGGATTAGCTAGGGAGCGAGAGTAAATAAACATACGCCAAACAAGAAGACCTTATGAACAAATGCATATGCAACAGCCCAGAGACATGAAACAAAATTAAAACCACTGTATACACTGCCCATGCTTGTTCAAGAGAAGTACAAACGTATCAGCTACTGTCATGCATTGAACCGTGTCTCCCTAAAGTATGGGGCAACTTGGTTGGAGCTGGTTCTCATAGTTTGGCAGTATCTAATGATGTCATTTGCTGTTTATATTACAATGTAATCACCCCCATGATGTAACCTGATGGAATTAGCCAATAACCGGAACCAACAGCCTCATCTTTCTCCCCCAGGATGACTGCCGAGTCCAACACTGCTGATCTTGGGAGCAGCCTAACACGTACCCCCACACGGCTCCTTCTGATACAAAAAATCCCCAAACCCAAATCACTGCCATGGAGTGGATGCTGACTCACAGCAACCTACAGGGCATGGTAGAACTGCCCCTATGGGCTTCTCTTTATGGGAGTAGAAAGCTTCGTCTTTCTCTTGAGGATCGGCTGGTGCTTTCAAATGGCTGACCTTGCAATTAGCAGCTCGAAGTGCTTTCTTCATTCCTCCTAATTTGAAAGCAGTAGAGACAAACACAGACAAAATTTGAGCATATTTAATAATATCATCGCAGACAGTTTGTGCTCAAGACTCTTCTGTATCTTCCAGAATCCAGACCGACCGGTCACGTCTAGGACAGCTGCTGTTAGAATAGTCAATAGTGCAGGGACCAAAGAGCAGCGTCTGTCGTGGACTCACTGGAGCCTGTAGCTAACAAGAAAGAGATGTGAGACCTTTAGCTCCATGGGGCAGGTGTGGCCTTTGTCAAAGAAACGAATGTAATTGAAGGTAAGAAAGTCAAGAGTGGGGTGAAGTAGGGAAAGAGGCTGTCAAACCCATGTGTCATCGTCTCAAACACACACACACACCATGCTCTGCTCTGCTTTGCCGGCTAGGCAGCCATAAAATGCTTTCCATGTAATTATTAACAGCTGTCGCCCGAAAGTTATTTTGAGTTCATTCCAAAGTGAATAGTAAGACAGAAAGGGTAAGCACTTTTTATCCCTCCTCTTAAATAGTTCTTTGAGCTTTAAGGAAGAAAGTGGAAAGATTGGCTAGAAGTAGCCATGGAACCGGTTATGCAATCCTCACATGATTTGTTGCACTTGACTTTCTGAGGAAGAAAGCAGGAGTCCTGACAGAACAAGTCATGGGCCGAGTGCACCAGGGTATGTAAAAAAAGTCACTACTACTGAAGGGTAAGTCAAAAAATACAAAACCACAGAAACCTTTATCAAACCCAAAATATCAAAAGGTGAAGCGATTGTGTACTGACCTGTCTTCCATCTAGGTCTATACAAGTCAGTATTTCCATCTCTCTAACCCTTTCTTGAAAAATACTGTACTCTTACTTTACACCACATCAAAATGACAGCAAGAGTCTCAAATTGTGTTCCTTTCAAACTTAAATTGTGTTCTTTGAGTCTGGAGAATAAAGAGAATTCTGAAGGAGCATGATCAGGGCAGTAGGGTGGATGGGGTGAAGTTCCCCAACATAATTCTCTGAAAACAATTTTTATTACCCATGAAGAATAAGCAAGAGAGTTGTAGTGTGTGGGGGGTGGGGGGTGGGGGACCCTCCTGGGTCAACTTTTTCTCATCGATGCAGTTTTAAATTTTCTTAAACCTTTTTCATAATATACCCCATGGGCATCCTGTGCCCTTCCACAAAATTCATCAGGATTATCTTTTGTCCCTTCTGAGCTGACCTCTCTGCCTTCAATTTTACTAGTGTAGCTATGGTCTCAGTAGCCACCGTGTGGATTTGACCTTTTCCTTCCTTCCTTCCTTTCTTTCTTTCTTTCTTTCTTTCTTTCTTTCTTTCTTTCTTTCTTTCTTTCTTTCTTTCTTTTGAAGGCACCCTAAAGAGACTCAGGAAAGCGTATTACTAAAAGAGCGTGTCCGCAGCCATACACTAATGCAGAGACAGGTTTAGACTTATTTTGTCTAGAATATTCCTGTGCCTGATGAACTAGCTGCTAATACTAATACTTATTGACTTGCTCTTGTACTTTAAACATGTACTGTTTCTGATTTTTTCCTTCCGAGAAAATTACTAACTTTATTGTCAGGAATACTCAACAACATCCATACCACCTGCAGAAAGAGAGGCAATTATATCGGGGGTCAAAATTCTGTGTGTCCTTTTAATCTTGAACCTCAAAAATGATTTTTATTTACCAAAATTATGCCATCTTTTTTCTCCTTTCCAGTCCTCAGTCTTCTAACCTCTCATATTACAGGCAAAATGAGAGCCAAAATGAATCTTCCTGCAGTTCCCCTCCTCCTTTTAAAGAAAATTTGATAAGAATAAATTAAGATGATGGTGGTTTTTTTCCATCCCCTTCCAACCATGCATTCAGTACCTGGGTCAGGTACTCTGCTAGCTGCATGAGACACAGAGCTCCTGTCTCCAGAGAGCTCTCGGTCTTGCAGAATGATAGGCATGAAAACCAGTCAGTGCACTGTAGTGTGACAAGTGCCCAAAAAAAGAGAGGTAGACCCAGGATTAAAAGGAGCTCATTCCATCTAAAGACAGGTGAAAAGACAAACTTTTGTGAATGAAGACTACCTTGAGTTGAGACAAGATGGGGGAATGGGCTAACCACAGAGGAAGTTCATAATGGCAGATGACAGAATAAGAGAGTGTGAAGAAACCAGGCCTATTTGGATATCTATAGCACTAAACAATTCCATTGGACTTTGTCAAAATTCAAAACTTTTGTATATCAAAGGATATTTTTGAAATAAGGGGAAAGATAAGCTACAGGGTGGGAGAAAATATTAGGAAATGTAGCTGATCAGGTCTTAATATCCAAAAAACATAGAAACCCCATAAAATTCAACAGCAAAAAGACAGCCCAATAAAATAGACATTTTTCCCATAGAAAGGATACAAATGGTCAATAAACACATGAAAAGAGATTCAACATCATCAATCATCAGAGGAATAAAAGTCAAAACCATAATGAAATATCCATCACATCTACTCAAATGGCTATATTCAGGAAATCTGGTAAGGGATTATAGAAATAGGTCCTGTGTCCCTTACTGGTGAGAAGGTCACATGATGTGGCCGCAGTGGGGGAGAGTGGGGACCCCTCCAAAAATGAAACCTGTGCCACAGCAGATCCAGCCCTCAAGACCACCAGCAGGCCCGAAGCAGACATTTGTCCATCGATGGTCGTTGGAACATAGTTCTAAGTAATCAAAAGGTGGAAACAACTCAAATGCCCAGGGACAGATTAATGGACAAAGACAACCTGGTCTACAATGGGCCTCTACTGTAAATGGGAATAAAGCCTTGAAAACATGATGCCGAGGGAAGTGAAACAATGAAAGGACGCATATGGCTATGCATTAAATATCCAGAACAAGCAAATGGACGAATGAAAAACTGTATTCGTAGTTTACTACCAAGGAGGGGGGGAAATATAAAGTTAATGCTTAATGAGTCCAGAGTTTCTGTGTGGTGTGATGAAATTTTTCAGAAACAAATAGTGGTGGTGGTTACTCAACATGGTGATTAATGATAATTAATGCCACTGGCTTTTACACTTATACATAGTTTAAAGGAAACTTTAAATAGAGACCACACACACACACACAAATGTGACTGTCTGCTCATGGTTTGTTGTTGATGGGATGGGATAAGATTGGGAGATGGGGCCAGAGAAGGGGAAAGAGGCTAAATTATGAAGGACTTTTAAGGCCATACTGAGTTTTAACTTTATCCTGAAGATAATAGATCTCTACTGAAATGCATCAAAGCAGGGAGTGAATAATTTTATGTGTACATTAGAAAATTTATCACAGCCCTCAGCAAGGCGGAGAGAGATTTATCAGGCAGTATGCTGAATGAGGAGGCTATTGTACTAGTTCATGGGAGTGGTGGCAGCAACATACACTAGAAAAATGGCAACGTGGATGGAGAAGAGGCAAACTTCATAAATATTTAAGATTGGATAATCAATTTCATGTGAATAGTGAAGGTAAGGAAGAAAAAATGGATAGCATATTTGAGGACTTCAGCATGGTTGGTGGTGGTATTAGTCGAAATAGAAATATGGAAGGAAGTTGGGAACAAAGATTGAACTGCTTGTAGAATGCTGGTGCTGTTGAATAAAACATATACATCGATCTTAGGCTTAGGCAGAGAAATAATTGAGCAAAATTAATGCATCAGCAGAGTTAAGGCAACCAAGAGAAATGTGCATGACCTCCACTGCTTCTGGAAGCCGGGTCTGCTTAAGAAATCTACAGGAACTGTCGTGGTTTAGAAACTATGCTTACACCTTATTATCAGAAGAGGAGCTAAAGAAGATGGGAAACAAGTAAAGTCATGATGAGTGACCTGGAGGGAGAGAGAGCTTTTTGAAGGAGGAAAATTGAGATAATCATGGCTAGCCAAGAAGGTTTCACTGAGACCTTGAAGACCAGAATGGATATGAAAGCTCCCAAGTCCAGGTATTCATCCAGAGGGTTTTAGAAAAGAGGACCATGTGTCCATTGCTGCCAAATGAGAACTGCTGTCCCCTGCCAACAAAATCGATTGAAGTAGAGGAGACAAGATCTGGGAAGGTAGAAAACTTACTCCCTGATAGGAAGGCAAGATGCAAAGACAAAAACAAAAAACCTATTGAGAAGCATCTCTGCAAAGCCTTAAATAGAGACACAGAATCAATTGAGTAACTTTAAATATTAGGAGAATTATGGTAGGTGTTACAGAAAATCTGGACCTATGTAGAGGGTGGAGGACTATGACTAAGCACAAACAAAACAGGAAATACAAAACAGATGTCAAAAGAGATTCTGAAACTTGCTTTAGAATGCAGTGTAGCTAAAGTAAAAGGAAGAAATGGTGAAACAAAAGAGCTGAACAGAAAATCACCAAGGTGACTTGAGAAAACAAAGTAAAGAATTATAATGAAAGGTGCAAAGCCCTGGAGTTAGAAAATCTAAGGGAAACTATATGCTCAGCATATCTCAAGTGGAAATAATTGCATAAAATCCTATCTGGATTACAACTCAATGTCAAGAAAACAAAAATTCTCACGACTGTACCGGTAGACACTATTATGATAAATGGGGAAGAGATTGAACTTGCTAAAGATTTCATTTTATTTAGATTCATAATCAATGCTCGTGGAAGCAATGCTCAAGGAAGTCAAGAAATCAACCCTACTATTGCATCGGACAAATCCGCTGCAAAAGACTTCTTTAAAGAGTGACAGAACAAAGATGTCAATTTGAGGGCTAAGAAGCCCTTGCCCCAAGCCATGGTATTGTCAATCATCTCATCCGTTTGCACAAATTGGACAATAAATCAGGAAGACCAGCGAAGAGCCTGGTGCTGGTGAAGAATATTGCAAGTTCCATGGACTGCCAGAAGAGCCAACAGATCGGTCTTGGAAGAAGGACAGTCAAAATGCTCCTTGGAAGTGAGGCGGTGAGACTTAGTCACACTTCCTTGGGACAGGTTATCAGGCGTGACCAGTCCCTGGAGAAGGACATCACACTTGGTCAGCAGAAGGGTCATTGACAAACAGGAAGGCGCTAAGGAGCTGGCTTGACCTAATGGCTCAAGCATAACAGAAGTTGTGAGGATGGTGCAGGACCAGGCAGTATTTCATTCTGTTGTACGCTATGCGTGGGAACCCTCCACGGCCCCTAATAACAACAGTAATAAACATAAACAAAGGCTAAGCAATGGGCAGCTAAGCAAAAGGTAGACGACATGAGACGCGAGCCCGGGAGAAAACTGTGCCAATCCGCTTCTGTGAAAGGTTCCCAATCTCAGAAAGCGTTGGAGCTCTCCTCTGCCCAAAGGGCAGCTAGAAACCAAATCAACCTACACCCGTGAGTGGTTTGGGCAGCATAGACCTCATGCTAAATAAGGATCCCTAGTAGTGCAGTGGGTTAAGGGCCCAGCTGTTCACCAAAAGGCCAGTGGTTCCAGTCCGTCTCTGGCATTGGAACTGACCCCATGACTGTGAGTTTGTTTTCCTGGCTCTTTCGACATAAGCCAGGGTCCTGATGGTCCAGCACTGCAAACCAGAGGTTGGGAATTGGAGACCGCCAGCCCCGTGCCCCGTGCGGGAGCAAGCTGTGGCCTCTGCTCCTCTACCGCTCCCACCTCTCCCTACCCCACTGCACTCCAGCAGGCTCTCTTTCTTAAATGTCCAAAGATATCGGAGTGATTTGGGATGTGATCCTCTGATACATTCTCAAATGTTTCATTATTTAGTTAATCATTCAACATACATTTATTGAATCGCTCTTAGGTATACTAGAAGCCCTGGTGTGACTTTTGGATAGACATCGGACTGCTAAGGGACAAATCAGCGATTCAACCCCACCCCCACCACCACCCACCACCCCACCCCCACCCCCGCACCACCCCCTCCTCTGCAGGAGAAAGAGGGAGCCCGTAAGCGCTGCAGCCTCAGAAACCCTCAAGGGAGCAGATTTGCTGGCAGTGGGTTTGGTTATGGCTCACGCATTGTCCTAGGCTCTGGGAACACCAACGTGAGTCAAAGTAGACACAACTCCTTATTCTTGGACATACTGTCAGGCATGCAAGATCTGATAAACAAGCGAAGCATGGGCTTACTTGCGCTTACTGGGTGCTCTGTCCGTTTTAGAGATGATACATTTGAAAAGAAACTTTGATTCTCTAGGAAGGTGCTAGGATGTGGAGAGAGAGAAACAAAGGTCAGTCATATTTTTAAGTAGAGTCTTTGATGTGGTGACAAAATGTGAAATTGTTCACTGCAGATAAGTGAAGAAGAACAAATAAACCCTTTCAAGAATCATTCAAGCCTTTCCAGAGACATCCAAGAATCCCTTTAATTAGAGTAGTTTTCCTCAGATAGCTGCAAAACGTGCCCTTGCATCTGACTCAAATGTTAGTTTATCAATTCTTCCTGACTACCCAAAGTAATCTACACACACATATGTACTTCTTCTTAAATTTTAACAGTTTGATTGACATAATTCACATAGCATACAATTCCATGGTCTAAACACATTAAAAAGTGTTGTGCAATCATCACCACAATCAACTTTGAAACATTTTCTCCTTCCCTGTACTCATTATTAGCTTCTTATTTACCCTCACCTTCCCCTGCCACAACCCTAAGAAATCACTAATCCGGTTACTGTATAGATTTACCTATCCTGGATTTCATATAAGAAAAACATACCAAAACAAAAGAAACAACAGCAACTATAATAAAATAGAAAACTCAATCAGAAGAAGCAGAAAATATTTACAAAATAGAATAAAATTAATATTCAAGAAATGTTAGCTCACTTTCCTAAACACGGCTGGCTAAGGTCAGAGGAACAATCAGAAATAAAAGCATATCTTGTTCAAATGTTCGGTACCCCAGGTTTTCCAAGAATGCACTCAGTTAGCGTCTCACTATCTTTTATTTCCAACACTTCTCTTCACAAAACTCTCATGTCATGCCCACCGTTCATTGTCGCTAAGAGAAGGCACTGAAATGGTACCTATTTTTAAACATAAAATGATCCAGAAAGGAAAATCTATTTTTAATGATTTCATATCCAATCACATGACATTTGGTAGATGAAAAACATGCCTCATTCTCTGTTTGTAATTGTTCTTAGAAGTCACTTAGTTTTTAGTAGATATATATTAATCAATATAATACATAGGCACACATTAACAAAGCAGATGGGATTTATGATGAAAAGCAAAAATAACACTCCAATCCTCCTCCATTCACCATTAATCCCAGGTCCTAGAAGCAAATGCTTACCAATATTCATGTACTCACTCCACAAGCATTATTCTGGATGGAAGGAGTCTCACTCACATTTATTGATTATATCAGGTTCAAAATCTTCCAATTACGTTACATTTTTTCATGGTTACAACACATCTATGAAGTAACTAATACAGTATACACTTCTAGTTTGAAGAATTAGTATTGAAAGTTTTGATTACTTGCCACCAACACCAGCCATATAGGCAATCCCTGGGTTATGAACATGTATTATTCCTAAATGGGCCCTGAAGAAGAAATTTCCTCCCTGGCTTTTTCCTTCTTAAGCATTGTTTCTATTTTCGTCTTAACACTATTATGATTTTATCCTTACCACCTTAGTGCGATTTTATTTTTTATTGTTTCCTGTTGGATTTCCCATCTGTGGAGCACAGAAGGAGTGGATGAACAATGATAACTGGCACAGGGGTTATAGGGAATGCAGGGGTGAGAGTGGGCAATAGGCAGGGAAAGGGGATTTCGGGAGTAAATGATGAAGGCCAGAGGGGAGAGGGAGCACTAGAATGGATAGTGATTGCACAGCTCATTTTGTTTAACAATTCACAATTGTATTGGGAGCTCTTACCGATGTCATAACATTCCATCATTCAAATAGATCAAGCATCATTATACAATTGCTACTACAATCAGTTTCAGAACATTTTTTTCTTCTTGAACTCTTTGATATCAGCTCCCCTTTGTCCCCTGCCTCCCACACCCTTCCCCCAGGAACCTTTGTTGTTATTGTGATATATTGTTTTTCGCTCCCCTTGAGTGGGGTTATACAGTCATCATTGCTATCAGCTCCCCCTTCTTCCCCTTTCCTCCCCCACCTCTTCCCATATCCTCAGGGAATCATTACTCCTGTTGCTGTTTCTGAAGGGACATCCATGCTGGCATTCCTGCATTGAACAATCTTAATTATACATTTAAACATACATAGGTCTACCAGTGTTAACGAGGTGAAACATAAGCCTTACTAGTGAGGGAGGGAAATATTAAAGAACCAGTGGATAGTTATGTGTTTCATTAGTGCTACACTGCACCCTGAATTCCTCATCACCCCCTATGCGGCACCTCTGTGAGGACCTGTTCAGTTGTCTTGCAGGTGGCTTTGGGGTTTCACTAAGTCCATGCTCACTCACATCAATTTGATTGCTTCTTTTTGAACCATCAACACCTCATCATCACACAAGCTGGTATGCTTCTTCCATGTGGGCTTTGTTGCTTTCCTACTCAATGGCTGCTTATTTAACTACATGCCTTTAAGACCCCAGAGATACTATATTTTTTAATAGTTGGGCACCATCAGCTTTCTTCATCACATTTATTTATCCACTCATTTAATCTTCAGCGATCATGTCAGGAAGGTGCCACGTTATTAGAACAAACCATTCTTGTGCTAAGGTGAGATTTCAGTAGAGACCCCAAGTCCATCTGCTTCGTTATTGTATTTACATATACACATGTACATATATAGACAAATACACTTATACTTATATAATTATATATTTACATATCTATATTTTAACATCTACATATAACTTTTTGCTTTCTTCTTTCCTCTTTTTTCCCTCCTGTCCCACTATCATGCTCACTCTTCATTCACCTCTCAGTAATTCCTCTTAGACACTTTTCGATTGATCAAACCTGACCAGAAATTCTACACCCTCCTCACCATCAATTTTATAACTCTTGCTATTCCCCTGTCCCTGTCATTATTGGCTCACCACTCATCTCCCCCCACCTCTTCACTGCCCATGCCCCCTGGAACTGTCAGTTCCATCACAATCTCCATTGTGTTGCTTATCCTGTTTATCTTATATAGATAAGACACACACACACACACCCCAAAAAACGAGAAGGCTGGTTGGGGGGAGACCATATAAATAGTTCCAAGTCTAACTGGTCTCCTGACCCAGAGCAGATGGGCATCTCTCTGCTCAATAGCAAGCAGGACCCACTAGAATCCATCAGTCCAAGCCCCTTTCTTCTGTGTTCCATATCCCCAACTGGCTTACCTAACAGCACTAATACCCTTTTAGTCCTCAGCCTTCTGAAAGACGCATGTGGTAGTTATATAATTGTCAATTTGAGAAGATAATGAGTGAAGGGGTGGAGTCTAGTCTGTCAATTGGATCATAGCCAATGAGGGTTCTGTGTGGACATGGCTTTCTCCCGAGAATTCTGGGAAATCCGGTATTTCCTCCTTGGAGTTGGGAGACATTCTCTCTCTCTGCTCACTCCCTGAGAGACATAGCAGCTGACAAGACACATGGATCCACCCTGATGCAGCCCTGTGTGCAGACAGCCATGCAGAGACTCCTGCCAGCGCTGAGATGTTTCCAATGCCACTGGATCCAAAGACTTTCTGCCCACTGGCCTGTGATCTTCTACATTCAGTGTCATTGCATGTGTTTCATGAGTCTGTAGAGGACTTTATAGATTGGAATCGGACATATGGGCTAATATCAGACTTATGAACTTGATCTGGACTGGGCTGGGATGTTTTCTCAATGTTCAATTGCTCTCGTATATAAAGCTCTTTCTTATACACATATGCATGTTTATGAATTTGTTTCTCTAGTCTACCCAGACTAACACAGCACATATCTTACAGGTCCTGATTGCTCTTCCTGCAGTCAGGGATGGAGCAGTCTAGTGTCCCCCTCCCCCCCAAACCCCGTTTGCACCTTTAGACTTTTAGTGTGGCTCCCTTGTGAATAACCCCCAACCAGTTCAGGTGAAGTGCCAAGTGCTGCCTCCAGAGCCAGAAATACTTTGAGCTACACAACTCAGGTATTTTGAGCTACACAACTCATTTTAAAGGTGATTTAACCATTGTGTGTGGGGAGTGGGGGTGGATATTCTATAAGTAATATGGTGATGATCATACAATTCTCTTAGATGTGATTGAATGATTGAATATTCAATTGTATGATATGTAAATTTGTGCCAATAAAACTGTTGGAAAAAAAGAGCCAGAAATGAGAACCAATATTTTATAAATAATGAAGCCTGAATTCTCATTTTTAAAAAAGAATTTGCGGGTAAATCAGAACATGTATATATGGTTCTTATTTAGTCTCATTTTAGGGCAAGAAAGGAGCCCCCGTGGTGTAAGGGGTTACTCACCGGGCTGCTAAGCACATCAGCAGTTCAACCCCACCAGCGGAAGATAAGCTGTTTCCTCCCGCAATGACTGAAACCTCACATACCCCAGGAGGCTGTTCTGTTCTATCTGATAGGGTCACCAAGAGTCAGAACTGAGTTGATGGCAGATTATTTTTGGTTGGTTTTAGTGCAAGAAAAGACCCAAAGCCCTTTCAATTATTTGAAAGCTGCATTTGCAGCCAGAGAAGATGACTGTGACTACGAATGTGTTGTGAGTAGAGTTAGATTGCTAACCATAAAGTTTGGCAGTTCAAACCCACCAGCCACTCTGAGGGAGAAAGATGTGGCTGAGGCTGTCTGCTCCCATAAAGAAATCCTACATAGGGTCACTATGAGTTGGAATCGACTTGTTGGCAATGAGTTTGGGTAGTGGGTAGAATTGGTTAGGATCCCCGGTGTTAAAGTGCTTGACTGCTAACCAAAATGTTGATGACTCCTGTCTACCAGCCACTCCACAGAAGAAAAAAGTGGCAATCTGCATCCATAAAGATTTGCCGCCTTGGCACTTCTGTGGACAGTTCTACTCTACTCTGTTCTACAGGGTTACTGTGGGTCAGAACTGACTCAAGTGGCGATGGGTTTGGTGTGGGAGTTGGATCCATCGTTTCAGCATGAGAGTAGACTTATATCACAGTAAAGGTGGACCATCGTCTATTGTCTTCCTCTGTTCTCCCTTCATTTCTACTCTAGCACTAGAACTGCCGCCAAGCACTTCGGTGACAGTTGCACACACCATATTTGAGGCTGGTTAAGGAAGAGACAGCAGCAGGCCAGGTTTCCCACAGTTTGAGGAAGCCCAAGGTCAGCTGGCACCAAGCAGGCTTATTTCTTCTTTATCCACGGGTCAGAAAGTTAGCTCTCTCTGGACACGAAGGATAAAATGAGTGAACACAAATCACTACCTCCCGTCAGTCAAATGGCCAATTTAATAACAAGTGGAGATATGTGACTTGAAGATGATATGAATTAATTGTAAAAAAATGACAAAATTAAATTAGGAAATGAATGTATTGGAACAATTACATGGACTTATACTTCTGAGCTTGCTGGCTGGCCAAACTCAGAGAGTCCATTATTCAGGCAGCCTGCAATTAACTGGCTTTGTAATAAGTTGGAGGAGTTTTATATATCTACATTGTTTTATTCAGAAACAGGAGAATCTTGAAGCATTAGGTTCTTTCGGCAACCTGAAAACTAGGACTCCTGTGTGGGGGCAATATTTGCTCACTGACCAAATCTGCTTCTCCCTCCAGAATGTCTCAGCAGCATGTTCCCTGCAAAGCAAACCTGTTTTAGCGAGAGGAGATTTTCCCATAATGTCATTAACAGGATTAATTAGAGAATTCATTTGAGCCCCTCTATATGAGTAATTGCCAATGTATAAATGACCCATTCCTCTGATTCTAGGGGATGTTTATGACTTTGTCTTACTTTGTGTTCATATTGTATTTGATATAGATATGGATTTGGCTGTGACTTTGTTCAAGAATAAAAATTCAAATACATTAAAATGTTTTAGGTTTAAATGGAGAGAAAATGTTTTGAGAAACGATGTACAAATGCGCTTTACACAATTGATGTGTGTATGGATTGGGATAACAGTTGTATGAGCCCCTAATAAAATGTTAAAAAAAAAAGAAAAGAAAAGAAACAGAAACGGAAAAAAAAATAAATAAATAAAAAATAAAATAAAATGTTTTAGCTAGTAGCCTCTAGGCCACCCAGCTTAGTCAGGTAAGACAGGTAGATGCAGTAGATGTAGTTCTCTTATTTAGGGTGAATTACTTTATGAACATGAAAAAGATACTACATGACATAAGGGCTGGATGCAACTCCAATTATACATTGTTTCTTCACCGAGTTTATATCTAGTGCCCATACTGGGAAGAGTGTTGGAGTCACTAGAATGTCTTCCCTCATATTACATTTGTAGTGTGTGTGCACATATTCTAAGTGGAAAGAAATCCTGTTGCTGGCAAATAAGAAAACTCACCTGGGCACATCAGACACCATGATGAAGACTGCTCAGGCACTGTACCAATTCTGTCTGCCAGATCCGGACAAGTTGCCAACAAAGCTACAAAGCAACCTGGTTTGTCAGATTGTTGTTAAGAGGACGCATAATTTTCACTTCCTTATGTCAGATTGCACAGCAACATTCTCCCCAGGGAAGTGTTTGGCCACTTGAAGTTGCAGAAACTAAAGAAGACACCATGACCTGAAAGACGCCCCAAACAACCACAACGCTGCTGGAGGTTAATGAAAAGTGATTCTGCTGATATTTGAGATGCAGTATGACACAGACTAGAATTCGCTCTTAGGTTCCCCTAAATTTCACTGAAACATTATCAGAAAGCCAGTATGTGCAAGTTTTTAAACTGTGTGTTACAGTAAGCCCCAATTGATGGAGACCCAATGCACCAGGGGATCAGACTAATCAGGTTTTCATTGTCTGAGTTGGGCCTTTCTTATCACACTGTTATTAGTCAAAGACAAAGGCAGATCTCTGGTGAGTAGAAAGTTATCTCAGGAGGGATACACAATGTTAAAAAGTGCCAAACCTGTGCCAGCTTCACCCTTTTCCTATCTCCATCTGCTCGCCTCCCTGCACTGAGATACCTGCCTCTGATATTGCAGGCATAGACTTTATCGCCTACATCTTTTCTGAATTATACTCCCTATTTCTTTCAGCACTGGCATGCAGCATGACTTTGTAGGTGGGAATCATCTAGAATTTTTAATCCTAGTCCTCTTTGGCAGAAGTTGCCACTCCTCATGAGACCAGCAGAAGAGATAAGCCATTCTTCGCTGCCCCACCCATCTGCTTTCCACAGTGTCTCTCCACAAAACTGTATGGGTGGATCGGTCTTCACCAAGTTGCTGAGCTGACTGAAAACACTGGGCAAAGAAGGGAGTAATTTATTCCAAGATAAATGGTCCAGGAACAAAGTGTGTTAGTCTGGGTTGCTGAGAAAAACAAATCCAGAAACACTCATATGTGTATAAGAGAAAGCTTTATATCAAAGAGTAATTGTATATTAAGAAAACATTCCAGCCCAGTCCAGATCAAGTCCCTAAGTCCAATATTAGCCCATATGTCTGATACCAGTCTATAAATTCATCTTCAGACTCATGCAACACAGCAATGATGCCAAACGCAGGAAGATTACAGGCCTGTGGTTGAAAAGTCTTGTGGATTCAGTGGTGGTGGAAGCATCTCCAGGGCTCTGGCTGCTGCTGATCATCAGCATGGCTCCATGTGGCTGGTCAACAGAACAGTGTAGAAGAGAGAGTGTGTGTCCTGCCTCCAGGGAGTTAGACCAGAGTTCCCAGAATCTTCACGAGAAGGCCTACCCACACAGAGGCATCATTGGCTATGACCTGATTGACAGGCTAGACTCCGCCCCTTCGCTCAATTTGACAGGAGATTACATAGCTGCCACACAAAGCATCCCACAGGTTTAAGCCCTTACAGCAGTTCTAAATCACCCTAATTTCATACCTGTTTTCTGTCCTCAAGTCTGTGCCTGGAAAGCCCCACTCCTAATCACAGCGATCACCCTTCCTTCACTGTTCATTACCCCCACTCACCCTACTACAACAAACTTCTGAGGTGCTAAGCAGGTTTGTCGATTTCCCATCATGCAAAGCATCCATAGTGGACGTGTGAAGTCCAGGTCCTCTCCGAGAACGCACCCCATCAACGTGAGTTGTATACCTTTCTCTTTCTTCAGAATAGCTGTTGAACCAGAATACCTCTTGCTGAGAGACAGTCACTCTCAGAGACAGTACAACCAGAACTTAACCCAAAAAAGTCACAAACTAGTGGCTTACTGACATGTTTCATCTGGACCTGAATTGAAAAAAATTTTTTTTGAATCAGCTTCTGTGGTAGAAAGACTAGTAGTCGCCCAAAGGTGCCCATATACTAATCTCGAGAACTGTGAATATGTTACCTTCTAAGGCCAAAAGGACTCTTCAGGTGTGATTCAGAATTTTGACTTGAGGAAATTACCCTGGAGCATCCAGGTAGCACCAGTGCAATCATAAGGATCCTTATGAGGGAAAGAAGGAGGCCGGAGGGTAGGTGTAACAGCAGATGTGGTGACAAAAGCAAGAGAGAAGTGTGAGAGAGATTTCAAGTTGCCAGAATGCTGTCTTTATAAATAAGGAAGGGGCCACAAACCCAGAACTACGGGATGTTTTTTAGAAGCCGGCAAAAGTAAGAAAAAGGTTCACCCTTCAAGCCTTTGAAGAGAGCACAGCTCTGTTGGCACACTGATTTCAGTTAATGAAACGCATTCCAAACTTTGGACCTAAAAAATTGTGATTATAAGCCATGCAGGCTGTGGTAATTTGTTATAGGAACAATAGCTCATGGGAAGAAAAGAAAAGGAGGGGAAACTCATAAAAATAAACTCATTTTTTAAAAGCACATTAAAAAATGGAATTAACTTTTTGAAGTCCCTTCATAAATTTCCAGCATTCAAACTTGTGAAGCGCTAACATAAGAAAATCTCTTTTTTTGAGGACCTAATGCCGGGGGCTTAAGTGGAGAGGAAATGTTTTGAGAATGATGAGGGCAATGAATGTACAAATGTGCTTTACACAATTGATGTGTGTATGGATTGTGATAAGAGTTGTATGAGCCCCTAATAAAACTATTTAAAAAAAGAACATCAAAATGGATGTTAGATGGTTGCCCGTGGCTTGGCAAAAGTCTCCCTATATGGTGGAAATATTTTTCAGTAGTCAAGTGGTTCCGGGGGTGGCTTCCATGGCCAAGGTAACTTTGTTTTGGGTACCCTTCAAGTACATTCTGCCTTCCTTTTCACAAGGTCTTTAGAAGTTGTTGTGGGGCTAATGTGGGTTTTCCCCCCTCCCTATCAGGACAGAACAACCCAGATTCTGGATAGCATCCATAGGATTTTACATATGATTATATAAAACATTATATAATTTCATCATTGGTCAGACCTAATTAAAATCTAATTCAGACTCCTCTTTCTGAAATTAAAAAAAGGTAGAATTTACAAGTGATCATAAGCTGCAGAATAATTATTTATGTACTCGATTAACACAAGTAACCTCTGGAATAATCCTCTCAAAACAAAAACAGGTTTTAGTGCCTTGTTACCATGGTGACACTGACATTGATCTTAGTCCTCCTTCCAATTTGCCTGGGGATACTTTTCTCAGGTTCATTTCAGCACTGTTTGTCAGAGATAAAGAAAAAAGTCGCAACCTCACCTGGATATATTTTAAACTTCGAATGGCTGCCCCATAAGACAACCGTCCATGTCAGGAACAGATCAGAGCAGAATGCTGTGACCCTGGTGATGAGGGAGCACGGAATGAAGAAGGCAGGCCACGAAGAACAACAGCACATCTGAAGCTCATCCACGCTTGACTCTGGGCGAAAGGACAAGTCCGGATTTTGGGGGAAGACCGCATTGTCCTTCTTGAAGAGGCGGCTGTTACTTTCCCAGTTTCCCCGTGGGAAGAAGGGTAGGCCTTGGCAGGCATCCTGCTTATCCAGGAGAAGTAAAAAAGAGATTTTAAAAAAACCAAACAATTCTAATCATTTTATTAGGGGCTCATACAACTCTTATCACAATCCATATATACATCAATTGTGTAAAGCACATTTACCACAACCACCTCCTCTGTTTAAAAAGGCCGACTCAGGCCCTTCCCTTATTAATGGTCAACGAGCCAGCTGGAAGCGTTATGATGCCAGCATCAGGGGGAGGGGCCAGTTCTATTATGAGATTGGTTTTGAAGAGTAAGAAATTCTTAGCCAGGGCTGAGATTTATTCTCCAAAATTGGCTGCTCTCTCTCAATGTAAACTCTTGTCAAAGAACTGCTGTCTCGAGGAACTGAAGTGGATTTGGGAAATAGCGCCGGCTTGCGAAAGGGCACCACCTGTAAGTGCTTACGTGAATCCAGTTTCCAAAGAGTGAACTAAGCCGCACTTATCCGTCGGCGGTAGAAGAGAATCCAATACAGCAGCCTCTCTTGTCTGCTGGGTCACCTTGAACCCCATCCACTTCCACGGCACCGAACAGCGCCCGCAGAAATACATGGTTGACGTCATTGTTTATTTGATTTTTTGTTTCGTTTTGTTTTAGTTTTTAAGCAAAGCCAAGTTGTAGTTAGTTGCTCTTGAGTCCCTTCGAACGCACGACAACCCGGGTGTCAGAGGAGAACTGTGCACAGAGCCGGGCTTCCAGGCTGCAATCGTTCCGAAGCAGGGCCCTAGGTGGGTGTGAATGTCATCCTTCCAGCTTGCACTTAATCCCTTAACCATTCATACCACCCACGAACTTCTGACCAAACACATCTGGTACCAACTTTTCAACTTTCAGAAAGCCACCTTACAGGAAAAAGGGAAAAGGAATTTTCCTTATGCGTATACCCTCCATCCTGTTCTTGGTCTCTGGAGGGAGGTTTTGGCCTCTGTCTGATGAAAGGTTATGGAATTTTTGAACAAGTTTCTGACATTGCAACTCGGATTTTACTAGCGATTTATTTTTAAGCACTGGAAAGGGACAAAGTCACAATTGCCCGGCTCTATTTTAAGAACTAAAAAGAATGAGAGCTGAAACTTTAGATAAGATCGTTAAGGTTACTGTACTTCTTGGAATGGAGAAAACTTTGCTTGGGGGCAGGTTTGGGCACAACTCAAGTGGGCCTCCATGGATTCCACTCCTGCCTTGCCATTGTCAGGATGACCTTGTCCCTCCAGTCACTAAATCAGAAAATCAGATCCAACCCAGTGCCATCGAGTCAATCTGACTCAGCGTCACTGTACAGGTCAGAGCAGAACTGCTCCGTAGAGTTTCCAAGATGTTACATCTTTAAGTAGCCCCATCTTTCTCCCACAGCTGGTGCACTTGAACTGTGAACCTTGAGGTTAGCAGCCCAGCGCTTAACCTACTGCATCACCAGGGCTCCTGTACCCTAAATTATACTCTAATTCTTTTTCCCCCTCTACCTTGTGATTGCATATGACAAGTGAAAATATTGACTTGTCTCCAATGATTCTTTTACACAGCCAGTTCCTACTTTAATTTTTTTTTTCATTAGTAATTCAAGTTCTCTTTATTGTCTGTGAGCAAGTATATATTATAAACACATTAATAAATGAAATGTAGTATTTTGAATTGTGAGATTTTTTTCAGTGTATATATATAAAACATTTCAGAAAAGTAAATTTTATTTAGTCTTTCCGTTTGAATCTAATTTTGTAAGCTGCACATTTGAATTTTGAATCAGGGGGCCCCTAACGTTAACTGACGGAAACCCAAACTACAATGCGATTCCTGGTGCAGTGCTCACCCGGAATCCCACCACAACTCCTGGTGCAGTGCTCACCCGGAATCCCACCACAACTCCTGGTGCAGTGCTCACCCGGAATCCCACCACAACTCCTGGT
>NW_022103899.1:15149390-15168249 GCF_000313985.2 Echinops telfairi
GGAATCCCACCACAACTCCTGGTGCAGTGCTCACCAGGAATCCCACCACAACTCCTGGTGCAGTGCTCACCAGGAATCCCACCACAACTCCTGGTGCAGTGCTCACCAGGAATCCCACCACAGCCACAAGGAACAAAGAGCCCTGCTCCGTACCCAGCACCAGGGAGCCATCTGAGTGGAGTTGTTTCTTCAGTCTAATGGGCTGAATCGACAAAAACAAATAACGAAAACAAAAGAGAACCAAAGACCATGTGATGGATTGGATTGTGCCCCCCACCCCCACCACAAACGGTTTTGAAACCCTAACCCCTGGTACCAAAGAATGGGCTTTGTTTGGAAGTGGAGGGTTTTTTGCTTTTTAACTTGTATACTTTGGATGTATTGTATTGTCAGGAGAGAACAATCCCTGGAGAAGGACACCGTGCTGGGTGAAATGGAGAGGCAGTGGAAAAGAGGAAGATCCTCAATGAATTGGACTGACCTGGTGGCTGGGATAACTGTGAGGCTGGCGCAGGGCCAGGCAATGTTTCATTTGGTTGTGCATAGGCTTGCTGTGGGTGGGAACCAACTCAATGTCACCACACCGCATGGTCCAGCAGGCACCATCCTTCTTATATTTGTGCCCATTGTTGCAGCTGCCATACCAGTCCATCTTGTGGAGGGTCTTCCTTTTTTTTTTTAAATCATTTTATTGGGGGCTCCTACAACGCTTCTCACAATTCATCCATCCATCCATTGTGTCCAGTGCATGTGCACATTTGTTGCCATCATCATTTTCGAAATATTTGCTTTCTACTTGAGCCCTTGATAGCCTTGACTTCTTTAAATAGCTACAAACTAACATTTCTGGTTGTTAGTTCCTGGAATGCAACAAAAGTACATCTGAATGTATCATATATCCCTCCTCTCTTTGCCATCCTTTCATCTCTACTGTTTCCAGTTAATTTCTCGTTCTTGTGCTTACCTTGGGGTTAACATATACACCATCTCCTTTGTCCTCTTAGGCCCAGTCTCCCAAGAGATTCTGTTGGTTGTCCTTCTCTTGCTCAGTGTTTCTAGAAACGCTCTTTGTGGCCTCTGTCTCTGATATTGAATTGGCTGTCTCCATCTTATTTTCATCCAAATTATTCATTACTTTTCACCTGGGTGGGTTACATCTGAGTTATAGCCACAATTCCTTATGTGATATATTCCCATTTGGGGGCATTAACCACCTGTGGCTAAAACCCCATTTTGGTGGGTATTCTCTACTAATGGACAGGAATACTTTGAGATTAAAACTTGACTTCAGTACAGGGTTTGCATCAAGTCACCCCCTTTATTTCCTTGATGCCCTGCCTTAGTAGAGGGGGTGAACCAAGGCATGAACTTTATTTTCGTTGGATAAGGAATCGTACCACCATACAATTCTAACACACATCGACTCGCTGGAAAGCCAGACCTCTGTTTCCTTACTAAGCTTTGGTAGAAGCAAGATAACCTGCTGTGACATGCAAACATTTTTGGCTTATGGTTCAGGACCCTGCTTTTGACTCACCTTTACCTGACCTTTGGATTTTGAACTGAACAGCATCCACCACCACATAAGACATATTTTTAAAGTTTGGGAGTTTCTGTGGGACATTGCAGCATATTTTAGAACCCAGGAATGTGAAGGAATATATTCAAGGGAGGAGTGGGGGAGGGAAAAGGAGCAGAAAAGGATCTTGGAAGAGTTGGACATTTGGGACGACATTTATCTCCAACTCCTTGAAACTAGTGTGGCATTAATTCTTCTAAAAGAAACTATTATTACATATCCCCTCCTATTATCTCAGTTCTCTTCTTCCTTTGAAACAATGTTCCTTCTTTCACTATCACCTTCCAGATGTTGAGCTAAAAATATATATAATTGGTTTTGCCATTGTCTGTTGACATTCCACAATTGCAGGAGGTAGCATATGAGCAAGAACCAATGGTGCTGAAGGAAGAAGTTCAAATTGCACTGAATGCATTAGCCAAAAACAAGGCTTCAGGAATTGATGGACTACCAAGTGAAATATGTCAGCAAGCTGATGAAGCATTAGAAGCACTCACTCATCTATGCCTGCAAATTTGGAAGACAGTTATTTGGCCAACCTACTTGATGTAGTTAGTTTATTGTGCCAACCTGGCCGATAAACATGTGTGGGGTTAATTGTGGGGCGGAGGGATAAATGGCTCAGTGAACCTCGCCTTTCTAGTTCTCAGATCTCTTGCTTTCTGATGGTCAGACCAGGTGCAGCTGCCTTTGTCAGTTCCCTGCTTTAGCTTGCAAGGCTCACTTCCTGAAAGACATCCCTGAGGAGAAGCCACATGGACCTACCCGATGCAGCCCTGGGTGCTAGAGCACCTATGTGGAGACCCCTGCCAGTGCTGAGATGCTTACACGTTCACTGATTCAGCTTTCGTCCTGCAATCAGCATCATAGTGTGTTTTGTGAGGCGGAGGAGGACTTTGTGGATTGGTGTCAGACATATAGGTTAATGGGTTAATGTTAGACTTATGGGCTTGGGTAGCACTGGGTTGGAATGTTTTCTTGATGTGCACTTAACCTTTATATAAAACTCTCTCTTTCTGTGGATTTCTGTGGATTTGTTTCTCTAAAGTACCCAGACTAACACACTACTGGAAGACATCTGTATTTGTGCTCATTCCGAAGGAAGGGGATCCCACAGAATGCTCAAACTACAGAACAATATCACTGATACTGCATGCAAGTAAAATGTTGCTGCAAGAGTTGTTGCAACACATTGACAGAGAATTACCACAAGTTCAGGCCAGATTCAGAGAATACAGAGTGGAGGAAGGGATATTATTGCTAATGTCACAGGCATCTTGGCTCTAAGTAGAAAATACCAGAAAGATGATTACTTATATTTTCTTGACTATGCAAAAGCAACTACTATGTGGACCATGGATAAACTATGGATAACCTTGAGAAGAAGGGGAATTCCATAATACTTTACTGTGTTCACATAGAACTTGTCCATAGATCAAGAGGCAGTTGTGAGAACAGAACAAGGGGACACTGCATGATTTAAACCAGGAAAGGAGTATATCAAAGTTGTATCCTTTCACCATAGTTGTTCAATCTGTATGTCGAGCAAATAATCTGAGGAGCTGGCTTACATGAAGAAGAATATGGCATGATAATTGGAGGAAGGCTTATTAACAACCTGTGATATGCAGATGATACAACCTTGCTTGCTAAGAATGAGGCAGATTTGAAGCACTTGCTGATGAAGGTCAAGGACTGCCGCCTTCAGTCTGTATTATGACTTAACGTAAAGGAGACCAAAATCCTCACTCTGGATCAGTAGGTAACATCGTGATAAATGGAGAAGAGATTGAAGTTGTCAAGAATCGACCTTGTTTGGATCCACAATCAATGCTCATGGAAGCAGCACTCAAAAGATCCAAGGACTTGATGCATTAGGTCTCGCTGCACAAGACATCTTTAGAGCATTGAAAAGCAAGGATGTTACTTTGATGGCTAAGGTGTGTCTGCCCCATATCATGGTATTTTCAATTGCCTCGTATGCATATGAAAGTTGGACATTGAATAAGGAAAGACTGAAGCAAAAATGATGGATTTGAATTGTGGTGCTGGAAAAGAATATTGAAAGTACCATGGACTGCTAAAAGGACAAACCAGCCCTGGAAGAAATAAATTCAATGTGCTCCGTAGAGACAAGAAGGGCAAGACTTCATCTTCCATTCTTTGGACATGCTATCTGGAGAGACCATTCCCTGGGAGAAAGACATCGTGCTTGGTAGAGTGGAGAGGTAGCAAAAAGAGGACAGCCCTCAATGCGATGGATTGACACAATGGCTGCCACAAAGGGCTCAGGCAGAGGAACAATTACGAGGAAGGCACAGGACTGTGCAGTGTTCATTCTGTTATGCAAAAGCCATTATGAAAACTATTCTTGAAAAAGAAACTGCTTTACAAATGGAGCTGCCAGGACAATAGTGGAGAAACATTGTCTTCCTCGGTGTCACACGAACTAGTATTAATCAGGCTAGTAGGACAAAGAAGACAATCTAATTGTGGCTTCAGCATTGAGATTTCAGGTGTGCCCTGAGAATGAAAGGAACTCCCATACCCAAATGGAAATCATACTTTTTAAGGAGTGGTTTGGGGGAAAGATAGGGCACAAATCCATACTCCTAGGTTCGATAGAGGGTAGCAGTAAAAATCTATGGATTGAGGAGTCAAAATTATTTTTTAAATTGTCGTCTGATTGGATCAAAAATAACAAACTAATGAAAAGGGTTTTGAGTAACTCTGTCATCTGGAAGGGAGCTCTGAATCAATGTGTTAGCACAGTCTGTGTGTTGGCAGAGGTCTTCTGTTTATTTCATCACCTGACTAAGCAAAGATTGACTAAGACCTATTCATGACTAGAAATTTGAGAGCTCTGTTTAGAGTTAACTGGAGCAGGGCACAGAAGACAAGTACCTAGGCCAGGGATGAAAGCCCAGCAATGGTAGTCTAAGTCCACCGCGCTGACAGGACGATGAGCAGGGCTAAACCTAAGAGCCATCGCCAAATGAAGGAAAGCTGGTCTAGTGCACACCCTTGCCCAGGTCCAGTTCTAGTCCAAACACCCACAACCACGCACCTATTAGTAGTCGACACTTTTGCTTCAGGAACACAGATTTAAAACATTCGATATTGGATTTTTCTTAAACCAATAGGTGCACAGAAAACTGGACATTTATACTGTAACACTTCCTAGAAGTTTTCTTGGACTAACTCATGTAACAGCTGCATAAATATTTCTTTCCCTGGCTACCTTCCCTATTACACTTCTTAGTAAGAAAGACCATTTTGTTTTTGTGGGGTTTTTTTGTTTTTCACCAGCTTCTTTTACTACCTGTTTCTCATATTGGTTGACTGAAGAACTAAGAGTGATCCAAACATAACTATGAATTCTGTCAGCTAAAGAGACAATACTAGATTACCCCCCCCCACACACACACACTTTCTATCTTATTCTTTTAAACAACATATCCCTGAAGACTTAGCTCATGTATTAAGCATCAAAAAATGATAGTAATCTGTATAAAGAATACTCTGAGCATTTATTAACACAAAGAAAGACTTGAATAAATGGAAAGAAAACATAGTTAATGGACAAGTATTTTCAAATGTATGGAAAAACTAATTTTTTTCTAGAAGGATATATTCCCTAGCAGAGAGATGATCAAAATCTCTGAATCGCATTGAAATATGATGCAAGAAACAAGAAAACTCTGAAAAAGGAAATGAAAGGAAGAACTCCCCGCACATACGTGGTGGGCAGGTGCTGTCACGTCGGTTCCAACTGACAGACGTCTATGGACAAGAGAACCAAACCGTGCCCAGATCTGAGCCACCTTCACACTTCTTGTTAGATCTCAGCGCATTGTTGCAGCCGCTGTGTTATTCTAGCTCCTTGAGGGTCTTCGTTTTTGACATTGCCCTTCTACTTGACTGAACACGGTGTCCTTTTCCAGGGACTAGAGGAGCCCTGGTGCTATAGTGTTCCTGGCTGGGCTGCTACATGCGAGGACAGCAGTTCAAAACCACCGCTGCTCTGAGGATGAAAGATGGGCTTTCTACGCCTGTAAGGAGTTACAGTTTTTGGAAACTCCAGGGGCAGTAGTTTTACCCTGTCCTATGGAGTAGGCATCAACTTGATGGCAATGAGTTTTGTTGGGTTTTTTGTTTTTATTTTGTTTTTTTTTGGGGGGGGGCATTAGTCTCTCTGATAACAAGTCCAAAGTAAGTGAGATGAAGTCTCACAATCCTTGCCTCTAAGGAGCACTCTGGCTGTACTTCTTCCAAGGAGGATTTGTTTCTTCTCTGGCAGTCTATAATACTTGCAATGTACCCATTCTTCTTCGATTTTTCCATATCTAACGTCCAACTTTCACATGGATCGAGGCAATTGAAAATAAAGTGGCTTGAGTCAGGTGCATTAGTCCTCAAAGTGGCCAAGACTTTAAAGAGGTCTCGTGCAGCAGATTTACCCAATGCAACGTGTCCTTTGATTTCTTGACTGCTGCTTCCAGGAATGTTGATTATGGATCCCAGAAAGAAAATCTTTCACAACTTCAATCTTTTCTCCATTTATCATGATTTTACCTATTGGTCCAGTTATGAGGATTTTTGTTTTCTTTATGTTGAGTTGTAATCCAAATTGGATTTTGAAATCCTTGATCTTCATCAGCAAGTGCTTCAAATTTTCCTCACTTTCAGCAAGCTATGTTGTGTCATCTGCTTATCACAGGTGACTCATAGGGCTTACTCCGATCCCGAGTTCTTCTTTACATAGCTAGTTGTTGAGATTAATTGCTCAGCATACAGATTGAGTAAGAAGAGTAAGAGGACCCAATGCTGACACACACCTTTCCGGATTTTAAACCGTGCAGCATTCCCTTGTTCTGTTCGCACAACTGCCTCTTGATCCAAGTACAGTTTCCATATGAGCACAATGTAGTGTTTGAAATTTCCATTCTTCTCAATGCTATCCATAGTTTGTTATGTTCCACATAGTCAGTAAATGCAATTCTAGATAGCTTAAATATCTAAACACTGACTGATTTTAAAAAATATCTAAATACAAAATTAAATTATTGTAAAGTGTCAGAGAAATATTATTTACTTTCCAAAATCCTGATATAAAGAAGTTTTTTAACGGATTTTAAAAATAAATTTATTGACATATAATTTGCATATTGTACCATTTGCTCCTTTAATCATATTAAGAAGAGTTGCACAATCATCCCCACGATCACTTGCAGAACATTTTCTTCTCACACTCATTGTTGTTTGCTCACTTCCCCCATCAACCTCCCCTGCCATGTCCCTAGGTAACTATTAATCCAGTTATTGTCACCTTAAATTTACCTAGCCTGGGTTTCATATACAGAAAATCATATAAAACACAGGCAGGAAGCAAAATAATAACACACAACAACACCAATAACAAGTCAAAACAGAAAATCCTCCATCGACAAGAAAGCAGAAAATAATAGAAAATAAAACAACTTTAAAATGGGTCAAAAGGATAGCAAATGATAAGGTGGTACATTTTAACCTAACTACATCTGCCATTATCCAGTTGACAATCTGCTGATAGCAAGGCTAGCCACCTCATATAGGCTTAATCTATATGAGACTCCTGCAAATGAACTTTGATCTTTCACTGTCATCCACAGCCTTCTGCAAACGCACAGGGAGTTCCACTCTGTCCTATAGGTAACTGTGAGTCAGTATCAGCTGGATGGGAGAAAGATTGAGCAAAATATTGAATGATACGGGAAGTTTTAAAAGAAGATGGAAAGAATACACAGTGTTACTGTACCAAAAATAATTTTTCAACATTCGACCATTTAATGAAGCAGCATATAGCACTCAGTCCAGAACACAGCACCGAGGAACTGGAATCCAGGCTGCACGGAAGGCACTGGAAAAAACAAAGCTCTACAAGTTGATAGAAAGTCAATGGGAATACTTCAACCTGGCCAAATAACTGGAAGAGATTCATATCCATGCCCATTCCAAAGAAAGGTAATTCAACAGAATGTAAAATTCATCAAATGATATCATTTATAGCACCCATAAGTACAATTTTGTTGAAAATAATTTTATAAGATGGTTGCAGTAGTACGTCAACAAAGGATTGCCGGAAGTTCAAATCCAGTTCAGGGGAGGGCATATATGACAAGGGATAGCATATTTATTTTCACTAGTCATCGAGTCTGAGGACCAATCGAAATCTGAGGGGGCTAGAGCAGCGTGCACGGTGGTGGGGAGAAGGTCTCCCAGCAACATGCTCAGAGAACGGCCCTGGCTCCCCTTGACGAAAGAGCAGGTGCATTGTTGTGATGGAGAAAAATGTCTCAGCCCAATTAGTCTGGCCTTTTTCTCACTGGTGTACTTTTCCAATTTCTTAAAACTTCTTCGCAATAAGCCCCTGTGATTATCCTGTGTCCTTTGAGGCAATCTATCCAGATTACCCCCATTGAAAGCCTATGAAACAGTCACTTTAACTTTCTGAATTTAACTGGTTCAGTAAATTCCCTCAAAAGCCACTGTTTTAATTGGACTGTTGTTTCTTTTTTTTTTCTCTTTTTAAAGGCACCCTAATGGGACTAAGCCAAATGCGCTCCTGAGAGAACTAGTCTGCAGCTATCCACTGGTCACAGAGACGTGCTTAAACAAGTTCTCTTTGGAATAGAACTGTGCACATATGCATTGGAACCCTGGTAGCAATACATTTTGATTTGCCCTCATATAATCATGCATTATTTTGAATTTTATAAATGAGCAAATGCCATTAAACAAAGGAACAGAGCAGGCACAACTGAAGCCTCATCTCCTCTGGGAAGCCTCCCCTAGCCACAGGTTGGTCTCAGTGTTGCCCTCTGACCTTCTCTAGTACCCTATGCCCATCTCAACCACAGGACATTCATATTGCAATGTACAGATACTTATTTGTATGTATTGCTCTTTCCCACTAAATAGTCAGGTCTTGAATATCCCTGACCTCCTATTTATTTTGCTTTCCCTATGCCAAACTTCATTCCTAGCAGACAGACACTCAATGACTAACTCTTCAAATGAATAGTTAACAATTCAAACTAATCTCCTACGGTGAGATGTTGTAATGGACAAAAAAAATTGTGAGTTTTATAAGATTTAAATGTGGGTTTCCATTGATTTTAGTGATATATGAGGGGGTACCCCCTCGCCCCCCCAAAAAAACCCGCATTTTTTTTCAAAGCTATGTGCTTACTTTTTTAATAAAATGACCTTATTGCATTCAAAGAACTCTCCATTACGCTTAATATATTTGTCAAATCTGTGATTCCATCCTTAAAAACATTTAGCAAACTCATCTGTTTAGATGGCTGACAACACCTCCCTTGCTTTTTCTCTTCACCTCTTCTACATCAACAAATCTCTGTCCTTTCACATCCCTCTTCATTTGCAGAAACAAAAAGAAGTTGCAAGGAATGAGGTCAGGTGAGTAAGGTGTGTGGGGCAAGAAAGGCATGCTGTTTTTCGTCCAAAACTGGCTCACTGAGATGCCTGGCGATTTGACACTAGGAGCAGGCCTGCTTTTCTGGAACTCCCCTTTTGTGAATTTGCAAAGTGGAAATGATAATAATTTCCTGAGCAACAGGTGTCTACTCCAATGTAGTGCTGTTGTTGTTGTAGTTGTTAGATGCCATCGAGTCAGTTCTGACCCATAGCAACCCTATGCACAACAGAACAAAAAATTGCCTGGTCCTGCACCATGCTCACAACTGTTCCTATGCCTGAGACCATTGTCACAGCCAGAACCTGTGTCAACCCATTTTATTGAGGCCCTTCGGCTTTTTCAATACCCTCCACTTTACCAAGTATGATAGCCTCCCGGGGTCTTTCCTGACAATGTGTCCAAAGCAGGAGATGAGACCTTGCCATCCTTGCCTCTCATGAACACTCTGGCCATACTTCTTCCAAGAAAGATTCGTTTGTCCACTCAGCAGTCCATGATATTTTCATGTTCTTCACCAGCACCCAATGCCCATGTGGTAGTTGTGTGGATTAGTTGAAAGAATGTTTGCTACAGGGCTGTACTGTCCGCATACTTTGTCTCAGTTCCAAAATTTCCAGTGAACTCTGTTCTCAAATAGGAAAACACTGTCTAGGCAGTGAGCCACATTCAAATGTGTTTCACAATAAACTCCTGTTATCAGTTTGTTAACTTCACCATATGAGTTTTTCCTTCAGTCTGATCCCAAAGTATATATTGGGGTAAGCACTTTCGAACTACAGCAGCAAATATGAACTACAGATCAAATGGGCCTCTACTCAGGATCCAGTATTAGATATGCAATGTTAAATACCTGAAGGAGAACTAAAAACAGATCAGATACCATAAGAATGGAAACAGCCCTCTAAATGAAATGAGTTAAAAGTTGAAAGGCCTGAATTCCAGATTCAGAATGTTAATCAACATATTTTAGGGCAGTGGTTTTCAACCTTTCTAATGCCGTGACCCTTTAATATTGTCCCTCATGTTGTGGGGACCCTCACCCATAAAATTATTTTCGTTGCTATTTCATAACTGTAATTTTGCTACTGTTATGAATTGAGTGACCCCTGTGAAAGGGTCATTCGACCCCCAAAGGGCTCGCGACCCATGGGTTGAGAACCACTGTTTTAGGGGATGGTGTTCATTTTGTGGTGTTGACGACACTACTGCTGATCTTTAAAATTCATATAGAACAGAAAGGTTTTTAAATGAAAAAAAGTAATAATTTAGCACTATTTCTCTTCTTCGTTCTTCAGGTTGCAACTTCATCTAGATTAAGCCCATCTCCCTGCGCCTGTGGAGGTGGTTTTCACCTACTTCTCCAGTTACTGAAAACACCAGGTCTGAATGGCCGTGTGAAAACAGCAACTCTTACATGTTGATAATGGCTGATCAGGGCCTGTGTTTCTAAGGCTGACTTACTTAATCTTGTGGAAACTAACTTCTGACTTTCTGCAATGTGTTCCACCGAGCACCGAGCACTGTGTAAATGCAAACAAAATGTAAAGCACAAAAACAAGATTTAAATGTAAACAAAATCTGGAGGGAAAAACAAGATAAAACTAGACCCAAAACAGACAGTCTACTTGAGACTGCAACCAAAACAGAAGGCTGACTTGGTAAACAAGATAAAGACTTGTGTAAAAATATATACAAAGCCACAGCACTTTGTAAGCAGTGAGCGCTGCACTGTGACGTGTATTCATGTGTGAGACAGTGCCTGCTTGCTGTGGATCAGCCTTCTTATTTCTTGATTTGTGGAGTGTGAAAGTTTTATGTATTGACTCTTATTTGAAATGTATTTGATTACTTGAACTTGGACTGTGTGAAATTTAGTGTGTAAAGAAAGCATCATTAAAAGACACATTCTGTGGCGGACCTTCGATTGTCTCGATTGAGATGCTCAGAACGACTTGCCACCATTTTGAACTTAACATATTCCATAAAATTCTTTTTAAAGTTGGTAAGCATTACAATTTATTTACTTATTTACACAATTATTTACTTAAAATCAAAGGTCCCAAGGTCATAAAAAATATAAAGTATTAGGTAGGCATGTGAATGAGAGAGAAAACATTAAAGAAAGTATGGATGATTAGAACTGAAAAGCGTTAAAAAAAAAAGAACTAGATGCAAATAACTTATAAGTTACAGTCAATTCAAAATTGCATATGATAGAAGACAGTAATTATGTTATGCTATCACCATTAGTATATACCCCAATAATAGACTTGGAAAAATCTGGTCATTCTTTCTTAAGTGTATATTTCCAAATAAATAGCATAAATTTTTCTCTCAATAATTTAATTGTTAAGTTCATTAAAAATTATATTTGGAATGAATTAATTTGTTAAATGTATTATAAAAACATAGGTAACTATTAGCATCTTCTGACGTGGCCAATATTAAGTCAGCTACGTTTACAGTCATATTTCTCAGCACTACGAATACTTCTCAAATACTTGACATAAGAACCCCAGGCAATATCTTTGAAGGACTCACTATGAAAGGCAGACATGCAGACAGGGCTCCAAAGTGGTTCGTCCTGGTTTGGTGATCAACAGTGCAGCAGAAATGGAACAGGCTCAAATTGGAAAAATGTGGGTGAATCAGAACAGTAACCGGAACAGGAAAAATTATGGGTTGATGCCCTGCTAACAACGAAATCTTCCTTTTAGTGACTAAGGGCGCTGTGAGAATTGCATAACAACCACATTTCTTGACAAGCAAAGGCGGCAACCACAGTGGGCCCTGCTCAAGCATGGCGGCGGATTGTGACCCTCTGAGTGCGATAATCCAGGCCCCCCGCATCAAGCTTCAGAAAGGGCTCACTCAGTCTCTTCTCAGGCTCCTATTCCAAAGCTTTGACTTTCCATTTTTTCCCATTTCGTTCAAATTGTTTTAATTTGAGTCCATTCCAATTTCTCTATGTTGTCAATTACTGAACCTGTTCAAACTGGTTTGAAGCCCTGAATACATCTTTGCAAAACTGGTGTGAAGGCAGTGTCTGACCTCGAAAGAAGAGAATCTCCGCTGGTCTCCCACCCCACAACCACCCCCACCCCCCACTCCCCGCACATCGCTCTGAGGGGGAGATCAGAGAGACCCCTCCCCTCCGACCTCGTTACCCATTCAGACACCAAGCATCCTTCCCGTGATATGATAATGTGCTGCAATGGTCATACCCTTGAACTCACTGGCCCTGCTCAGAGTTTATTGGGGAAAGAAGTCAAGACCAGCAACCATTCTGGGCACTGGTTTGCAGTCTGGTATCCGCTCTCGCAACCATGCCCCAGGCACTCCCAGCCTGCACCAGCGTGCCTCGGGCCAGAAGCACTCAGCTCAGGCTTCCTGGGTGCACAAATCAGCTCTCAGCCATCAGCACCCAAAGGCACTCTACTTCCCCCGCAGGGCTACTGCCTAAAAGGCCTCAGCGCGCTCGCTCCCTCCGCACGCCTGGAAAACCCGCTCCCCATCTCCTGGTTGGGCCTCTGGCTCACATCTCCAGCCCTTGGGGTGTCCTACCTGAGCTGAGGCGGTTCAGCGCAGGGTGAGCAGGTTGGTGTCCTCCCTGGGCCCTTCGTTCTTGACGGCTGTGAGATCCCGTTTCCCACCTCTGGGACAGCGCGTTTTACACCTAGTAAGATACAAGATTGATTAATTTCCTTTTTTAGAGTTTCATCAACCTTATTTGCATGGTCTCATCACACCAGCGTTCGATGTACCTTACCTATATTATTAGCAAGCTATTCAACCGTCGGGCACAGTAGGTTACAAATTAGGCTGCGGACTGCAAGGTTGGCAGTTCAAACCTAGCAGCTAGTCCTTCTCTGAAGAGTTACAGCCTCAGAAACCAAGAAGGGGCAGTTCCAGAAGCAGGATTCCTCAGGTTCACCAGGTTTGGCAAAAAGGACACCTAATTTTTTGTGGAGTTCCGTGAAGCAGTGGTTAAAATGGCACTTGTAATCTCTCCAAGGTGGTTGGCTGAGCAGTCGGTCTCATCTTTCTGCCCTGGAGCAGCTGGGGGGTGGGGGTCAGTCCAACACTTCCGATGAGTTCAAGCGGCACACAGGCATTTCCTCTGCTGTTGAGCAGGCTGCTTTCCTCAACAGCTACTACCCCGATTGGACACATACCATCTATACCATCAGTAGGTAGGCTTCTTTAAGCTTCATGAGCAAAGAGCACGAAATAATTGAGTTATAATCAGTTAAAATGGTCCTTTTAACCATAATCCTTATATGACATAATTCTGGACTTCACACACCTGAGGCTGTGGTCCTGTTTTAGAGGGTGTTCATTCTATGCTACACTAACGAACAAGAATAGGATGGGACTGAGACCCGACTTTAGTAGAGGATGTGAAACCACCACATCCTTTGTTTCCTGAGGGGCATCTTTGATTTCGCTTTGTTTGTTTGTTTTTAAATTTTTTCCTCTAAATTTTATTTCCTTTTTTGTTGAGACCATAGACAGCAAAGCATACCACAATTCAACAGTTTCTACAGATAGAACTGTGACATTGGTGACGCTATGAAGAGTTGTGGTTTCTGAGCTGTTTCTTCCCTGTAAACTCATTTCACTTTAGTGCAGGATGTGACTTAAGATCCCATTCTTTGTGGGATACATATACCAGTGCACATCATCACACCTGGAAAGCCGTGCTCCTGTTTCCTGACTGAGTGTTGATAGAAGCAATACTTCCTGTGACTTTTGGACTTTACTGGCTTCTGGCTCTGGAGCCTGCCGTTGGCTCATCTCTGCCTGACCTTCAGCTTTGGGACCGAACATTTCCTCAAAGTTTCACGAGTTTCTGTGGGACATTGCAGCGAACCAGGGAACCCAGGGCTATGAGGGGAATATATTCAAGGGGGGAGTCCGGGGGAAATGGAGCAGAATGAGACCTTGGAAGAGTTGGACAGTAGGGGCATCTTTAGGCTCCAACTCCTTGAGACTAGTCTGGCATTAATTCTTCTAAAAGAAATTATTACCACAGTAATCGGGATTGCACTCCCAACGCCACTACAATAAGGCTTTGTTCTGGGGAGCCCACATTCTTACTAGGAACATTAGTTCGCTCCAGATTAGTCAGTTTCTCTCATCATGTATTTGCATATGTCACCTGCACAGTGCTCCACAAGGGTGGGAAGGAATGGCTGCTTTGTATGCAACCCATCAGCTGCCTCTCCACCATGGCCCTCCGTGCCTGCTAACGAGAGCGGCGCCGGGAAAGGCGGCTTCCCTTATGCTGCAGCCTTCTGTGCTAGGGAGCAGGGGTCAGTATGTCCCCCCTGCTTTCACGGTATCAGAAATTTAGTCTGCGAATGATTCCACCCTACCCTATTTTCATAAGAACAGGCTGAAATTGGGGGGGGGCTCTTTTCCTCTGATTTCAGTGGGATTTCAGGAGAAAAGGTTCATGGACATATGTGGGCCGTTGCCCATTCTTCACTAGACTCGGTTGCTGTGAATTCTGTCCGCTTGCTTCTTCCCACCCTTTCTCTCTTTGTCTCTCGCTCTTTCTTCCTTTCTTTTGCAGTTAGGGCCAAGAAGTCTAGAGAAAAAGTCTACTAAATAGTGATGAGAATTCTTCTCTTTTCATAAAAGTCATTTACAATGTGCACAATAGAAACTTCAGCCATGATCATGACTATAAGCACGTGTTTGACTGAAGGGCAACTGCCCCCTAAGACAATTTTGTACTTTGGGCACTGCGTGGTGCTCTTTTCTCCTAATAACATGCAATAAGGAAAACGTTCAAATAGAAAAAATATATCCTAACTCAAGTTGAGGCCAGGGTGAAGAATGGGAATAAAAAGCACTAGCTTGCACTTTGAACTCCCATTTGTCCCTTCTTTAGATAAAATGCTTGCTCCCTTTTGGACTTAGAAAATGTAAACAGTTTCCATAGAAAGAAAAAAGCTATTGACCTTTTAAAGTGGGACTAAATATAGCCAGTTCAGACTTGTTCATGATAAATGTGCATGCGCTGTCATAAGGCTGTTCTTGAATTGCTCCCCTGTAAAGTTAAAATGTCCTGTTAGCAAAGATTATTCTGAAAAGCAGATTAAGAGAGAAGAAAGGAGACATTATAAAAGCAGCAGCAATATTTAACTTCAATTTTAAAAGAGTTTAAGTATCATTTGGAAGGAAGAAAGTAAACTTTAGTCTTGGTTACAAAGATTCTCAATAAATCATAAGTATATCACAGAGGCCATTTCCATACCTATTTCTCTCTGTTCTATGTTTTATTTTTAAAATTTCTGCATCACATTTTTAAATAAAAACTTGGTTTTAATTTTAATCCTCCTTATAATTACAGGGAAATAGATAGATAGAAGATACAGAGATCAATATAATCTTGGTAACCTAGCCAATATTAAAAAAGATTTTTTATAAAAATCATCTAAAAGCAATCGTCTATAAGATAGACCACAAAAGTATTCATAGTGGAACTGTCTAGGAACTGGGGAAGTAAGATGAGAAGAGGAGAGGAGAGGTGATTTTGACTCTTAACAATTCTGTATTATATTTGTCAAAACATTCTTGTAATATATAATTCAAGCTTTAAAAGCTTTTTGTTTTTTAATTAAAATTATCCTGTAACCCTACAGTGCAAACAACATACAAATAAAGGAATTATGTGGCAAAATGCCCCGGACATTGTATGATCTCACACAAAGGAAACCTTGTGGTGTGATGGGTGAGGCAACGGGCTGCTAACCACAAGGTCTGAAGTTCAAACCGACCAGCCACCCTGGAGCAAGGTGAGGTCATCTGATTCCACAAAAAGGTACAGCCGCAGAAACCCTGGGCAGCCGTTCTTCTCTCCCCCAAGGGTTGTCTGAGTCAGAAGGGACACGAGGGCAGCAGAATTCATTTGGGCATCAAACTCCAGAATCACATTTGGTGTACGTTTCAAATTCCAAATCGCATTTTTTTAACCACTGAAAAATGTGTTTGCCACCTTGAAGGAATGAGTTACTGGGCTTCGGGGCTCAGGACCATGGTCTTGGGAAAAACCAAGGACAAGTCTACTCAACTACATAGTAGTCCAACAGACGAATGGTCCATACACACCTCAGACTCCATGACTCTGAGATCAAAAGAATTAGATGGTGACTGCCTACCACTACCAGTGACTGAGAGAGGGATATTAGAAGGTCCTGGAAAAAAGGAGAAAAATGTAGAACAAACCTCAAAATCAGTAAAGAATCCAGGTTTACCAGTCAGATAGATTAGTGCAGTGGTTCTCAACCTGTGGGTCATGAACCCGTTGGGGGCCAAATGACCCTTTCACAGGGGTCTCTTAGTTCATAACAGTACCAAAATTATGGTTATGAAGTAGCAACGAAAATTATTTTATGGTTGGGGGGGTCACCACAATATGAGGAATTATATTAAAGGGTCGCAGTATTAGGAAGTTTGAGGACCACTGGATTAGTGGAACCCCTGAGACTAAAGATGGCTCTTAGTCACCCTTCAGGTCTGGAAGTGAACTCAACTCAATGACAAAGTTTTCAGGGAAACAGTAGGCCTAGAAGAGGAACAACAACACTAAGTGCAGGCTCCTTAGAATCATCAACCATGTGTGAGCAACAGGGGAGCTTCCCCCAAGGACCAAGTTCAGGTCTGGAAAGAGGGCGCAGTGACAGCAGGAAAGACTGGAAGGGAGCAGGGGCTACGTGATGCTACATTGTGAGGATTGCAGTCAGTGACATGGGAAAAACAGGTGTGAAATGTTGAATGGAAAATTACTCTGCTCTGTAAACCTTAACCCAATACACAAAAAGTTAAATTAAAACACACACACACACACACACACACAAATGTTTGCTCAGTTTTCCTTCTCCTTCTAATTCAGCAATCTTTCAGACACATACCTCTTTTCCTAAATTTACTAACTTATTCAGGACCATTCTCCTGTTCACAAGCTATCCCTTCAGGAAAAGCTTCCCAGCCCCTGCCTTCCCACCCCGCCCCCCATGACAGCCCATTGTTGACTCACTGGCAGTCCGTAGATGTCCTTTGACCAGCAGCATGTTTATTTTGGCCAGCAAAACGTGCTTTTTAACATTTTCCAACCAGTTGTCATTTAAGAATGTGGAAACACCGCTCAAAAGTTTGAATTTTCGACTTCTCGAAAAACAGGATCTCACAACACAAGGCCCGCAATGCTGCATAGCAACTGGAATTGCCTACAGCTGTGGAGTCAGGTGGGCTGGCTAATTGCAAGGTTAGAAATCCAAAATGACCAGCTGCTTTGTGGGAGAAAGATGAGGCTATATCTGCTCCCTTAAAGCTTTCCTCCTCAGAAATCCTGTATCAGGTTGTTGAGTTGGAATCCGCTCGGTGGCAGTGGGTTTGGGATTGAGTTGGGTTGCCCCTGTCTCCTGGGTGTGGGCTCCCCAGCTCTCAACTACGTCCTACTCCCTGGTCCACAGGACTGCCTGTGCCTTGTACCATCGGCGCTTACCTTATGATAAATAGTTCAGTAATTTCTTAATATACCCTATTTCTAATTTTTTTCAAGGTAAAGGTCAGTCAGGTTGACCAAGCAATCCACAGGCTTCAAGAAAAGAAAGCATAGGCATATTTCTTTGCGAAAAATAACTAGTTTTCTTGACTATACAAGAAACCTAACCCGCTGCCATTGAGTGGCTTCAGACTTGAAAGGACCCTATAGAGAGGTTCTACTGGGAGGTTTCTAAAGCTGTAAGTCTTTCCAGGAGCAGACAGCCTCCTCTTTCTCCCATGGAGTGGGCTGTTGGGTTTGCATTGCCAACCTTGCCCCTTAATATGTAAACAAGAGACATATTAAATGCTAAAAAAACAACTTAACCACAATAAGGAGCCTGCATGGCATGGGGAAAAGTATGAAATAACATCAAGAACTTGTTTTTTAAGTAGGAACAGAGTAAATGATAATTTTGTGAAATATTTTATCTAATCCACTTCACTCATATGTGTCATCAGTGGTACTACGCTGTAGGTGTTTTGAGTTTTCTCCTCCAATTTAGCTCCATGAAAAGACCCCTGATGACACATGACAACAGTGGTTCAAATGACTCAAAAGTTGGCAGTTTTAATCTACCAACCACTCTGTGGGAGCATCAGAAACCCTGTAGAGTGGACGTTCTACTGGGCGGTTGTGATAGGTGGAATGGACTGGATAGAAATAGGTTTCTGACACTCCTAAAGGTCAACAAACAGACCTTGAACTTTTTACAGGCTTTTCTCTTTTTTTGTCATTGATTTTTGTTGTTGTTTTTTCTTTTGTCGCTTTGTTTTGCTGTCTTGTTTTTGTGTGCATATTATTATCTCTGCAAGTCTATCTAGATAAGATAGGCTGAATAAACAATCTGGAGGAGAAAACAATGGGACCAATGGTTCCAGGGGGACATGGGGAAGAGGGAGGTGGGGGGAAAGGAAGTGGTGTTAACCAACCCAGTTACAAAATCAGTGACAAGGAAAGTGTAAGAGGCCTGGTAGGGATTGATCAAGGGCAATTCCAAGAGGAATTACTGAAACCCAAATGAAGGTTGAGCACGATAGTAGAACAAGAGGGAAAGTAAAAGGAAATAGAGGAAAGAACTAGGAGGCAAAGGTATCTATAAAGGTCTAAATACAGGCATGTACAAATGTAAATATATTTACATATGATAATGGGGAAATAGATCTATGTGCATATATTTATAGGTTTAGTATTAAGGTAGCAGAAGGACATTGGGCCTCCACTCAAGTACTCCCTCAATGCAAGA
>NW_022103899.1:15169229-15182180 GCF_000313985.2 Echinops telfairi
GTTTAAGGAGAGAAAATGTTTTGAGAATGATGTACAAATGCGCTTTACACAATTGATGTGTGTATGGATTGCGATAACAGTTGTATGAGCCCCCAATAAAATGTTTTTAAAAAAAAGTGGTTTTGGTATTTATTTCATAACACACCTAGACATAAGTCATATACCCTGTCCTGATTTCCTTGGGGCAGTAAACAGTATAGTCTGTAGACCAACAAATTCTTTCGTTTCTTCATCTTCCTACTCTGTGCAGTCTACAAATATACAGACGACAGCCATAAACATTTCTATAAACTTTCCAATTTCACCGCCTTCCGTCTTCACAGTACCTCCCTCTCTGTCTAGGTCTAGTCTGACCAAATGTTTGTAATAGGAGCTGAGAATATGACTCTGTTCATTTTACTAGCCCACAGGTTTCAATTACAGCTGTAAACACTCACATCTCCAACCCCTGCAGGACGGCCCATTCAAGGCTACAGGCAAACATAACACAGGCCTAGCGTCTGCTCAAGTCTGATCGGTAGCCGTAGAAATAAAGTTCCCAAACTCCAAATTTTAGAGGGGGTGCGGGGGATGGGGATGAGCTTTTAAATCAGCCATGAATTATATCTGCTTCCCCTGGACAGATCACAGAAGAGCCGTAGGCCAAGTTTTAATAAGTGTCTTTTCTTTCTTTACCCTGCTTAGGGAGCTCATTGCCCAGCGCCAATCTCTAATGATACCACTTCAGTAATTCGCCACATATTTACTTTCTCCTCTTGACTACAACCAAGAAAGTGTGAGTTCTGTAGGGTGGGTGTTACAGTATCCTTTCTGATGTACAGATATTAGAATGCTGAGAGCTAAAGTGAAAAAGGGAGCGATGAGCCTCGTGTACGCTACACTTTCATCCAGCCCACTAACGCCTAGAAATATGCAACGAGAACACTAAAACTCGCGTAGTGTTCAACAGCAGCTTTACAAAAGGAAAACAGATCACCTCACACAGATGTTCTGTAACCAAAGCAGGAATAAAGGGGGGAAGGCAACTCCAGAAAAAAAAGAATTCAAGATTTTAAAAACATTTTTATATAGAAATATGGTACAAAGATTTTACAACATAGCAAATCATTATGTCAACCTGTAGAAAGGTGAAAAGGATTAAACCTCAATGACAAAGAAAGTGCTCATGGCCACACATTACAGTCTCTGTGAAAGTGCATAAACAGTCTAGACAAAGTACCACACTGGTACGGGCATGTTGCAAAATGACTTGTAAAACAGTTTTTTAAAAATACATATAAAAGGGTTTTTTCCCCCACCCCTCTTCTTCTCAAAGACTTTGGAAAGAAATACATTTATGAACATTCTTGCTCTACAACTATGTAAAAATAACTCCTGGGTATAAAACAGTAAAAGGAAAAATGCTCTGAGTATGTTCAAGCAAATGGTTTATAAAATAAAACCTTTCCAAGTGTGTGTGTTTTCTTTCTACGTTTAACTTCCCAGGCTTAAGACTTCTTATTTTTCCAAGAAACAGCAGCTGATTAAGGATGGTAGCATGAAATAAATTTGGCCCTCACTCTTCTGGGTGGTTCTAGCTTCTAGTTTTCATGACCAAACTATTAGCATGTGTTACTTGAAAACTACTAGCATTTTTGAAGTTCTATGTCCCCACTGTTAGAAATCTACTTTACAGCTTTGCTTTTACCTGTAGCTTGCACACAGCCATTTAATGAAATGCTATATATGCTTATTACAATATGTTGCCCTGTATGATAAAAACAGGAAGCTGTCTCCTCGTCTGATTTCATAAATGCTGTTAGCCAATGCTAACTTAGTTGTTCCACATACACTTATGTCCCTTAAGATCAACAGGAAGAGCAAGGAGCTATCAAACTTTAGTCTTCATCCTTAGAGCAGAATTTGTTTTTGTAATTTAAATGTGAATATGATACCAAAACACTAAACTGGAATGATTTCTAGGGAAAACTAATTTATCTGAATTCTAGTACCAATAATAAATATCTGCCAAAGGATAATGAATTCACACAACGAATCACTCTTTTATGTAAAGCTTTAGGTGAACTTACGCTACTATTTTATTTTCTGTGTGTAAATGGGTTGTTTTTATCTTGCTGTGTCAGGCGTACTGACTGGCCAGCCCATTTCTGCTGACTTTGGTTTCTTAGATGCCTATTAGCTCTCAAGGGACAGCTGCGGTAAAACTAGAGAGCAACATCCAACGACTTAAAGAAACTTTATAAAGCATAAAATAAGCACATGCGCTCTACATAGTCCAGTAACAGGGATAGCAACAATCAAACTGTTTTATACCACAGATGTATTAGATTGAGTTTCACCGGTGACTTCTTTTTCATTGGGGCCACAAACACAGAGCTGGTTGCCCAGAGATTTTTGGGCAAATCGGAAATACAGAACGTGGCCCATTGCCACAAAGGAGACTGAAATCAGTACGAGCAAGCCAAAAGCTTCAGGATTCGGAGCCAAGATGACCATGATGAAATGCACAAGATCAAGAAGATAGTTCATGGAGTTCTGGACCCCATTAATAATGCCTCTTTCAGATTCATCGACATTTTCTTGAAGCAGCTGTGTCACAGTTAAATCAAAAGCCCAAAGACCTGTTTAAAAAAAAAAAAAAGACCGAATGTTAATTTATAACATACGCTGCAAATTTATAGGCATAAATCAGATCTCATATGTTCAATACCCACTTTAGCTCTATTGTTTTATGCTTTTAACCACAGCCTGGCGTAGAGAATTAGTTTTCATTTATAAATCCTATGTTATTAACGGCTTCAAGAAAGCATTTCTATTCCCTAGCCAATAAATGCTTAAATTATATTCTCCTGTGACTCTTTGTACAACAGGAGTAAAACTCTAAAATCAGAAAAATAATAAATCCTGCTGTAAGTACTAGCATCCTTTTGAAAGCTTCAAATGAAAGGACCCAACAGATTGTTACGGTTAAGGGATAAGGAAACTTTAAACCATTATTACGTTTACTGCTTGGGTTCCAAAGCCCCATACAATAAAGCTGTCTTGCTTCAATATTAATGATATTGATAAATTAATGAATGTGCTTTGTAGCACCAGATAAATATGGTTTCATTTCAAGAAAGAAATTGGCCAGGGATAATTAGTTTCCATTAATGATTACTTAAAGTTTGCTTTGTAAGAAGCTTTTACGCTAAGTTTTCTTCCAGGGCTATAAAACCCATTTGTGTGGCAAAGTATATGTCATACACATTAGTTAAAGGACCTTTGATGTTATTTTTTTTCTAACTATGCCTCTTTTTAATACCAAAACACAATCTTTTTTTTAACCTCAGCTGATAGAAATGATCTCTGAATTATAGTTCTTTTGGTAGAGTTAAAGCAACAAGAGTCTAAATTTCTAAATAACAGTATAATAACCATAGCTAGTTTCTCTTTTTCACAAAGAATAAAAAGACAAGAATACACCTAGCATGCTCCTTCAGAACATATTTTCATATACACACACAATTCTCACAGTTAAAAACTGGATTATACATAACGGATTTTGCTTGCATTAACATTCAAGGGAACATTACAGGTCACTTCTTAGTGAATTCTCTGTACACAAATGCCAACATGACGCTTCTCAGTTCATTAATATACAAAACGAGCTTTCTTACCGACTCTAGCAGCAATGACCCCTGCAAACAGCAGACTGACAGAGATTATGGGCACGGATTGAGGACTCATCTCTGGAACATTACTAGTAGGACTGGACCCGTTTGGCATGTGCATTTCAGGGGTCAAGACGGCTTCGGGTATCTGCGTAGGTGGAAGTGTGGGCAGTGGCTCTCCTTGAATGAACCTAGTACGGATATCTTGGAAAGGAGAAACAGACAAGTCCAAAGGACTTCCGGGCATGAATACAGAGACCACGCACAGGATCAAAGAGGCAAGCTGTGCAAATCCTGAGATCAGACCAGTGCGAATCAGGCCAAATTTTCGGCGGAGCCAAGTAAAAGCCACAGTTCCCATGATTCCGGCTATGGCTGAAGCTCCCATCAAAATACTGAGGATGGAGCCGCTCAGTCCCTGAGTATAGGCGTACCCCGTGGTGATGCAGTCGAAGCCCAGGACAGTCATGTAGAGGAAAGCAAGACCCAGGCCGGCCAGAAACACAGACTGGTTGTAATAGGAGACCCAGCCGTTTCGGAAGGTGCGGAAGGGCTCAGCCAGCTGGGAGGCGCAGCCCTGCTCTTGCTTCTGGAGGTCAGGGTCGTTCTCGCCCATCAGCTGAGTTCCCTCCACGGGTTTCGGCTCAGTGTCTGTTCGCAAAGAGATAGCATCATTTTCAACAGAGGGAAAGGGGCAGTTGCTGGGGAGCATAAAATAAACGCATCTTACTTAGCATGTTTTCTTCTCCCTTTCCCCTGAGGACCCTTGGTAACGACATTATATCTGTTCTGTTACTAATGAGGATTCTAGCCAGGTGGACTTTTTAAGTAGCACTTAGGTTAAATAAGTAAAATACAAGCAATTCCTATTTCTATTCACCTCCTCCTTCCCCACTTCTTCCCTTCCTCCCTAGCCTCTCTTATGGAAATTATACTAATGAAAGTGATTAGCAGGAGAATGTAGCAGATAAGACATAAAAAATATTTAAGTCTGCTATCCCTCAACTAGTGACCTCTTTGTGATGGGTCAGCACCCCATTCCAGCTCCTTCACATCCAACCCACAGCCGTTCCCCAAAGCCTCTCAAGCCTGGGCATTGCCTCACCCACACAGTGCTCTTTTTGGTCCTTTACTTGTAATAAATCATCATGCAGAGTGAAAATAGTTTGGTTTTCACCAGCATTCAAAGTTGGAGCATCAGAGTAAAAGGACTGGTCATCTGACGGTGGGCACATTGAGGGGACTGAAGTGGATGATTTGAAGCACAATGTGTTTGAATTGTTGATGTAAAACTCATGACCTGACCTATCACCTCAATCACAAGAACGGTTGAGGTAAAACAGGATGCACCCCTTTCCCTCATACATACACAAAGAATTGGCCTTCTTGTTGAATTTACCTTTGTGTGCGTTCAGTTGTTTCAATTCAGCTTCTTCCACTTTAAGAGTAGCTTTTACAGCTAGAGCAGGGGTTTTCTGGTACACTTTCCAGAGTAGAAAGTACTCCACACACATGGACACTAAATTCCATCCGGAAATGAACCCACAGCCAATGACTGGAGAGCCAAACGTCATAATCTGGCCAACAGCCATGGGGGCCAAGATGTTGGTTAACTGATCAATCCTTCGAATTGTAGCATTCATATCTACAGAGTCGGATGAAAAGGGCAGGTAAGTGTGTAAACATATGAAAGAGATTTTTCTGCATAGCAAAGGTATCAATTCAGAGTATTGGTCCTTAATATGTAAACTTCTAAAAGCACTCTGTGGATAAACCATATTATTAGAAAACCATTTATTGTTTGTATCAAATCACATTGAATTCGCCCTAAAAATAATTATTTCCTTGGGATTTTAAAATTAGTCTAGTCCCAACTTTTAATATGAGTAGAAGTCACTACACATTTTTCAATGTATATTTACTGATTACTTATTAAGAACTAGCAATGTGCTTGGCACTGTGAAGGGCAATAAAATACTATCCCTTCTCGTTCCTGTAAGATAATATATCATCAGGCACATACTATGCAGTATATAGCAGATGTTCATTAGATGCTACCATCAAAAACAAAAAACAAAAAAAAACAAAAAGCAGGGGGGGTGAAATAGCAACGTCTCAGAAGAAAAGGGTAGGGAAAGACACTAGGAAATGGGCACTTCAAGCAGAACCTGAAGTGAGAAAAGGCAAATGAGTGAGTCAAATGGATATCAGCAAAGGAAAATCCCACAGCAAGGGAGGGCGAAGTCCTCAGGCAGGTGAGTGTTCGAGGTACATAAAGTAGAGCAGCGGGGCCGGAAACGAGTGAGGGATCAAGGGCAGGCACGGATTGAATGAGGGAAAACGGAGCCAGCAGCGATATAGTCATCTAGGAAAGTAAGAGAAGGTAGGGTGTCTGATCATCGGGCAACATGAAAGAGCCTACATGAACCCAGAGACCACAGATCATGAACTTTAAGTGAGAGCTGGGAGCAAACGTGTGGGTTTTTCTCCAACCATGCTCAGCTGTGGAGTACTAGGTTTAACCACGGTCTCAACTACCCAGAGCAGAGGAGGGGATTAAGTGAAGGAGAGTAAGCTAACAGATAAGTGGGTGGTCATAGTGCCTCACCCTGGAATTGAAGCGGAGTAAGTAAGGGTGGCAACAGAAGGGTCATACGCAGGGCTTTTGGGTGCCCGTGAGCTGTGAGGATAGTTGGGGTTAGAGTGGGAGAAGGACGGAGCTGCGAGCTCAAGAGCTGGGTGCCTAAGACTGAATTTATGGAAAAGAAGGATTTATGGAAAAAAATGATGACAAGGCTCAGGATACAACCACAGAAATGTACATCCGAGTTGGGTGGAGGGCAACGAGGGAAAGGAAGTCAAGGAAAATGACCAACTTTCTCTGTCTCACAAAGTAGAGTGAAAATGTATGAGGCAAACCTTCAGCAATCATTCGGGCTCCTTACGAGAAAAGTAGTACGTGACTAATAAGGGCATCATTTCTCTAATTCTTCCAGGCCCTCAATTACATTCCCATTAGTCCTTGAGTGTAGACTGCCTACTTGATAACAGGAGAACTTTGGCATAGTTCACCTTTCACTGAGAGGCAAAGGCAGTTGGCATTGATTTTACACGTGACCGTTTCTGAGAGGCTTCACTCACTCCCTTCGCCTCCCACTGAAAAAGCTCCCACTTGACGTGCTAACAGAGAAGCACAGGTGTGACCCAAATAACCGGGCAGGTTGGATCCACAAAGGAAAGACGGCATACATGCAAATCTCAAAATTCAGAGTAAAAAAAAAACAGTTGAGTTTAAAATTATGCTACTCTACCTCACTTTTCTCAAAGCTATGAATGTCTAGCTTCAACTCTATACTTTAAAGGTTAATAATATTCAAGTGTCAAAATTGTAGTTCCCAAACAACAACAAAAAATGCTTTTATTTTTTCCAAAGCAGAATGAGTTTAATCAAAACAAACAAACAAACAAACAAAAATCTAATCATTTTCTGTATCAGGACAGAAAAAATCAGCCTTGTAACTATTCAAACATATTCTCTCCACTATCTGTGTTTATTCTGATAAAAAGCACACAAAGTGAGCTCAGGCGATGTCAGTGAAACTATTTTCAGTGACAGTTGTTTTGACCGGAACATGACAGGGAGTAACTGGTTGCTCCCGGTGCTGTGGAGTCAGAGCCAATTCATACTTCAAATCTCGGCCCATAAGCCTAAAGGATTCCTGGCCTCAGCGGGCACAACTGTGCTAGAGACACCAGAGCAGAGCTGCTACCGGCACTCGCTGAAGTCACTTCCAAGCGTACTTTTCCCTTCTCGCTTCTACTTTTCTTGCATCCCCTTCTGTTCCTTGGCTCCACTGTTAGTCTGCCTTATGGTTCCAAACTATTCAGTGAGCTCTGGTTCTTCCCTAAACTAAAGAAGCTTCTATATCCTGCTTTGAAGCATGGGTTTTAAATAACACGAATTCTGAGGTTAAAACTTTAGAAGAGACAGCATGTAGATTTTCCTTCGCTCGTATACTCCTACCTGGAAGTGGAAAAATATCACTTACTAAAAACGAATTCATAGTGGACAAATGTCCAACAGCTTAGCCTTGAGAAATCCCACAACATTGGGAAATCTATAGTTTGGCTTAGATTCTTCCAATAATAATCACACACAGCGGAACCTATGGGAGTGGCCAGTCATGTGTACTGTTCTTTGTGCGCTTGTTGTAGGACATCACAAAGTTATCTGGGATTGATTGAGGCCTTCATCTATTCATCCATTCAGAACAAGGGAAAGATTCTGAGTAAATTTCTCTTTACAGAGCTATTCTCCAAAATATCTGAACAAAGATTTATTTTTAAATGCTAGATGAATCAAAAAGAGTTCAGTTGAGAAATTCAGATTAGAGGAAATTATTTTAAAAAGTCAACATTTTTCCAAAATATATTCTAGCAAATATGTCTGTGATGCTTTTCAAACCTATACCTTTGACAATATCCATGCTGTATCCTTTCACCATATTCAATCAATTGGTACATTGCACAGACAATCTAATAAAAAGGACTCTCAGAAGAAAAATGCAGCCGCAGAATTAGAGACTCACTAACAACCTGTGATATGCAGATGACACATCTTGCCAGCTTAACAGTAGGACTTGACGCATTTAACGATGAGTATCGAAGACTACATATAGTCTTCAGTACACCTTAACGAAAATGAAAATCCTCACAACTGGATACTTAAGTAACCTCATGATCGAAGTTATTAAGGGTCTAATTGTACTTGACCTCCAAAATCAATGCCCGTAAAAGAGCAGTTAAGAAATCAAATGGTATATACTACATTGGCCAAATCTGCTGCAAAAGACTAAAGGGTTACCGAGCAAATATGACGCCTTGAGGACTAAGTTGTGCCCTAGCCAAGTCATGGCATCTTCACTTGCCCCGTATCCTACACAAGCGCAGGGCAATGAACAAGGAACACTGAAGTGGCAAATCTGAGTTACGGTACTAGCAAAGGACATAGAGCATACAGTGCACTACCGGAAGAATAAATAAGTCTGTCTTGGAAGAAGTACAGTCAGAATGCTTCTTGGAAGCAAGAATGGTGAGACTTGCCTCACATGCTCTGGACATATTATCAGGAGGGATCAGCCCGTGGAGAAGGGCATCCTGCTTGGTAAAATAGAGGGCCAACAAAATATAGGAGGGTCCTCAATGAGAGGAATGGCACAGGGGCTGAAACAACAGATTTAAACACGGCTCAGGACTGGGCACCACTGTGTTCTATTGTCCACAGGGTGGCTGAGGGTCAGAATCAACTTCACAGCACCTCACAACATGCTTTTTCACTTTTTGAATTTTAAAACACAGGCATGAATTACATACATGAACAACAGAAAGCAAATAAACAAACAACAGACAAAGCCTTTTATCGTTTAGTAAGATAAAAATAGATATGGAATTATTCCTTATTAATAAATGACCCAAGGTGGGGGAGGGGGGATTAAAAAAAGAAAGAGCTCCAGAAAGCATCCCCTACAGTCCAGACTCAATTGTGCTAAGTTCATCATCCCTACTGCCCACTGAGTCAGTTCTAACCTATATTGACCCTACACAGGACAGAATAGAAATTCTTGGGGTTTCCAGACTGTCGATCTTACAGGAGTAAGTAGCCTCCCTTTCTCCTGATGAGTTTGAACCACCAACCTTGTAATCAGTCCAATGGTTAACCACCAGGATTCCTTGAGTTCATTAAAAGGCAGATACAAACCTATAACATCACTGTGGTGTTTCTATTTCAATTATATTAACTAATACCACAAAGTGATGACTCAATCAAATTCTTCTTGTTCTAGGAATACCATAACATTGTCCCCTTCCTTTGACTCCTTCCTTCCATCCACTTTTCCCAATGTTATGATCTAGGTAAGCAAAGTTGCTTGTTAACCCCAGCACATAATCTTGACTCCTTGCCCAAAGATAACCCAAGTCAGTCAGCAGTATATTGTCTGTCAGAATGATTGGGCAATGTATTTGTGACCTCCATTATCACACTGACCAGAGTTAAATCAAATGATCTGACCAGTAGGTAGATGTATTCATTCTCCTGCATTCTGTGTAATCATCAATCCAACATGTGTCTGTGTGTTTTATGGAGGGTGGGTAGAAAAATATATGGTGAGGCAGGTTATTCTGAACCCAGGCAATATTGTTCTAATAGGATATGTTGCTTTGTAAGCATTGTTTAGTATTTCTTTGGCCACTCATCTATGTTTTCAATGGACAACTAAGATGGTAGGCATCTTAAAAATTGTATTCTGTCCTCGGTTTCTTTTGTATCTATAATAGTACCTATTCTATAACCTCACACATACTTTAATAAAGGCTATAGATTACAACTTTAGAGGAGCCCTGGTGGTGTAGTGGTTATGTGTTTGGCTGCTAAGTATAAGATTACAACTTTAAAGTAGAAGAAATTAAATTCTAGAGTCTCTTTTAGAATTAAGTTGATTACATTTGGTCTAGAAGAAAATAATATCCACTGTGTGACTGATAAAGAATTTAGCCCATATTAAATATTCACTTTCTAACTATTAAGGCAACATTTGGAAACTGTTAACAGAATTTTTTTTATTAAAAGATCATTTTATTGGGGCTCTTACAGCTCTTATAATAATCCATATGTCAACTGTATCAAGCATATTTGTACATATGTTGCCATCATTATTTTCTAAACAGTTACTTTCTATTTGAGCCCTTGGTTTCAGCTCCTCTTGTTTGCCCAGAATTTTTTTAAAAAAAGAGTTGAAATGAGGATATTCTATTTTTTAAGCTTTCATAAAAGAGAAATTAACTATTCAAAAAATTAGGTTTATAACACTTTTTTACTGACAATGACAATATAATAAAGAAAAAGAAAAATATTTTCAACCTCTTATCTCAAAAATAGCTAAAACAACCATAAAAGTCAAATGTCATTAAATAATACAGATTAACAAAATAATAATAATTTATAAATTACCAAGGGTTCATGAGGGAAGGGGGCAGGGAAGGGAGAGGAAAAAAAATGAGGAGCTGATACCACGGGCTCAAGTAGAAAGCAAATGTTTTGAGGATGAGGGTAACAAATGTACTTGACATACAATGGATGTATGTATGGATTGTGATAAGAGTTGTACGAGCCCCTAATACAATGATTTTTTTAAAAAAAAATACAACGTGAAGCTTAGTTTGAAAAGAAAATATAATCTGAAATTGTATTGATAGAAAAATACAAATGTCTTCTATTTAAAACATGATAAAACTAAAAATTTACAGAAAATAAAGAGAAAATTAAATATGAAAAAAATACTGATTAAAAGTAAATCCGAATTCAATTGAAAAGAGAAAAGCAAAGTACCTGCGAGTTTGCTTCTGTCTCCTCCTGAAACTACGACAATCCAGTCCCTTTGGATGGTGATTGTAGTTGCGGTACTGGCCAAATTTGCAATATTTGCAATAGTGATGATCATGATATAGCAGGAAGTCTGAGGAGTTAAAAGAAAAAGTTGAGCAAAATTGCCAACTACATTACCTTACTATCTACTGCATTGTACAATGCATTGTACAAACAACTGCACTGTAGTTTTAAATGGTCTCTGTGACAAAATAACACATTTTTGTTTTAGTTTTTCATTTTTAAGAAATTATTTTACTTTTACATGTGAAAAAAGAGGTTATTAAGGGGCATATATCTCCCTATTCTGTATCATTTGTAGTAAATGGGTACTACAAAGATTATAATAACTGGATTTTTTTTAAAAAACATTTTTTCCTGCAAATATTGCCCCAGAAAAGAATCCGAAGGAACGAATGAGAAGATCTGCATTTCAAAAAGAACTCTGCTATTTAATATACCTTGGCAGTACACTGGTAATCAACTAACATTACTTCGCCCTAGTGTTTTTATCAAGAAAATGAAGGACTCATAACCAAGCTTAATGCCGTTGAATCCGCTGACTCACAGCGCCCCTACAGGAGGAGAACTGCCCCTCTGCTTCTCCCACTGCCCCAGGTGTGGCTACCTGCACCAGCAGGGTTTCTCCAAATGAAGGGCTAGATTAAAGAGCACTAAGGGCCTTCTTCCTAGCTTTAGAGTTCTGTAGCAACAATCCAAAGATAAACAAAAGATTCAGCAGTCACACCAAACTCAGTGTTTCCCACTCCACCATATGCCCTCTTGTCCTTTGAGATATCATGGAATCTTAACCGGAGAAGTTATCGATTTAATATCCTCCAACATAAATACAGTTTCTACTGGAGGAACACAATCATGGCATATATGACATATCTTACACAGTGAGAACAAATTACATATTAATACTGAAACGCAAAACAGCTAAAATTACATGTGGAATTTATGAAAACAGCATTACAAACCTACAGGTATGTGGAGGAATATTAAAGTAGGCACAGATATCAATGTTAAAGATCACATTTACCAAAAAAACACCTCCTGTCCCCTAAGGTTTTTTGTCTTTTTACCACTACCAGGTGTTCCATTTTCGGAAATCGAGTATCTCATTGAAAACTTACAAGAACCCATCCGTGGTACATGGTCAACAGCGCGTTTTTATGTAGGAAAACCATCATCAAGATGATTCCACACAGGATTACTGAAACATTCTGGACCACCAGTGCAGTCTGGGCCACTGTCAAGGAAATAAAAAGCAAAGTGTTCACAACACCAATCTCCTCAGGAGGGTTTTTTGGTTTTTTTGGTAGCCATATATCACTGCTCTACTACTTTAGGGCCCATGCACAATTACAAGAGGAAAAGTTTCCTGAATTAAACCCTGCCTTGACTACCTCACATATCCAGATGATGAGGATGGTTAAAATTTTAACAGACCAGTTCAAATGGTAGACGCAGAACGATGAAGCACTCCAATTTCCCCTCTATCTACTGAAGACATTCCTCAAGACAATTTTCACCTGGTTTATTCTCTTGAAAGTTTACTGATATAAATAGAAGTGTGATTACATGGAGACAATCCCTCTTTTATCTCTTTGTGGCTAAAGCATGCGCCCAGCTACAACAGGTTATGGGCCCCAGGGCCAACTAAGCCTGATAAGAATGCAAACAGGAAGGACAAACAAAAAAATGTCAAAAGGAAAGCAGCAGTGTATTTCTTTTGGTGTGCCCAGGGCCCATGCTAAGAAATGCTAAGCTATAGCTTTCCTCATAGGAAATGGGAGATTTCATCTAAAGCGGTGGTTCTCAACCTTCCCAATGCCACAACCCTTGAATACAGTTCTTCATGTTGTGGTG